>NC_089595.1:23589200-23889200 GCF_019320115.1 Miscanthus floridulus
ATTGAGTCATTTTAGACTGTTGAGAAAGAGTTGGCTCACAGCAGTTCCAATGATTCAGTGGAACGCAGAGGTCGTATACCGAATGTCTTTAAATGGCCAATAAATTAGAAAAATAATAAGTTGCATATGCAGATCGCATATCTAAAAAAGGGCATACCCAGTGCAGAGAGCTCCCGCGTTGTGCGGGGTTTGGGAAGGGTGTTAGTGGCAAGCCTTATACTCGCCTGTGCAACGCGAGGAGATCACGACTCGAACCCTTGACCTTCCGGTCACAGGCGGTAAGACGCTACCGCTTGCACTAGGCCCGCCCTTCATGCAGATCGCATATCTATACCTATAAATATATAATTGCAATAGCATGGAACCGATTAATTGTGTACCTAAATCTCCCTAAATTTGATGAAACACTTGATAGATGCAGATTAAAGACACTGATTAAAACACGCCTTCAATGTCTGGCCGGCAGACTCGGGGATGTGATGGCCGTCACACGTAGGACGTGCTTATTCCGTAACCGTACTTGTCACAACCGATCCATAGGCGTCACATGAGATACTCCACCAGGCCTGCTCACTTGTTTCTGATTGCCATAGACTTTGATAACCGTTGCAATTGTAGAACTAGGACGCCGCATAGTACGTTTACATCCCGTTGCTCCACTACTACGCGGCATCCCAATTTGACAACTGCTGCAGCTATCAAAGTCTATGGCAACCAAACGCAACTGAGCAGGCGTGGGGGAGTACCTCATGCGACGCTTACGGACCAGTGTGTGATAAGTACAGATACGGAGCAAGTACATACTACGTGTGACGACCATCACATCCCTGAGTCTGTCGGCCGAAGGTTGACAGTGTGTTTTAGTCAGTGCCTTTAGTCTTCAACTATCATGTGTTTCATCAATTTTAGAGAGGTTTAGGTACACAATTAATCGACTGCATGCTTTAATTAGGGTTTAAATTCAACATAATAGATTGTTGCTATTATATATTCTTTGGTATAGATATGTGATCCACATCTGCGGCTTTTTATTTTTCTAATTTATTGGCCATTTAAATGAGAAGGGTTATTTACTGAGTTTGAAATTTAATCTTGAGGGTATAGCAATTTGTAATTTACTATCTTGAACCGAGCTAGGAAGCCGAGCTGTGTGCGTGCCCGTCCAGGATTATTTGGGAGCAAAGACTTCAGATGAGCAAGAGATCATTAATTGGGTGCATGATTGGAGTAGGCTGGAAGCAGATATTTCTGAGCGCAAGGAGGGCATTGCGTTCCTAGCGGCCGGGCTCCAAAAAGGCGTTGAAGGCGTAATGCAATGTGCAATGCAAGCATGCAACCCACAGGAAAAAATAGATACAAGCAACTAACCTCTGCATGGAATTTAAGCATCGAGTCTGAATTGCCGGTCGATTTCATTCACAGGGACGGAAACTCCGTTGCTCATCTCTGTCCAGAAAAGAGGAAAAGAAGAAATCGAAGGAACACGATGTTGGTTACTTTAGCTTCATTCAGTCATCCAGTTTTCTATTGTTAGCAAATAAGCGTTGAACTCAGATGGGTGCGTCATGTACTGCCAGAATCGCACTCAATTTGCGACGCGACATTCACGTAGTTGTCTGCTCCATTCTTTTCATTTTGAGTCATAGTAGAAGCTGTGGGCACCGCTCGTTCGATCGTTGGATGGAGCGATCTTGTAGGAGGAAGGTCGCGCATGGCATTGTGTTCTCTGTCGCTGAGAGCCGCTCTTTACTTTGTATAAATTGTGATCAATAGAGTCTGGAAAAGTTTCGCTGCTGTGACACCAAAGTTCCTGCTGTGTTCGTGTGTGTTCCACTGACCAGGTGCGCTTGTGTAATCCTTTCCGGTGACGGATTCCAGCAAGAGGGAGTCATCAATTGGTATCGGAGCCAGGTTCTGTTGGTGGATACGAGGTCATGCGATCGTTGCGGCATTCATGGAGCGCCGAAACCAATCATCATCGCCTTAACACAGAGGTCGCGGCAGCGGCGGCACACAAGTGGAGGTGGCAACGGCGAGCGTGGCCTGGTCATACACCTGGTTGTGAGGGAGGGCGGCACCGGGCAGTACCCGATGATGTCCAAAACTAACTACTACTCATGGGCGGCGCTCCTGATGCTGCAGTTGCATGCGAGGAGGCTATGGCCGGCGGTGAACGTCAAGACGACCGACTTTGCCGACGATCGAAACGCTTTGGAAGCCATCGCGCTGGGCATTTCGCCGGAGCTGCAAGGCAACATTGCCAGGAAGCCCACCACCAAGGCCGCTTGCGACTCGCTAAAGAAGACTCATCTCAGTGTGGATCGCGTGAGCCAAGCGAGGGCGAATACGATACGTCGGGAGTCCAACACGCTGTAGTTCAAGAGCGTGGAGTCGATGGATGACTTTGGTGCTTGCATCATCGACCTCGCCAATCAGCTTGAGGTCCTCAAGGCCGGCTACATGGAGCCAGAAATCGTGCGTTAGTTTCTTCACGCCAGGCCACTAAGGTACTCTCAGATCGTCATGGCGATCGAAACCCTCCTTGATCTTGATAACATATCGGTGGAGGAGCTGGTCAGGAGGCTCAAGGCGGCGGAGGAGCGCCATGACCTTGGTGGTGGTGGTGCTAGCTCATCCACGGCGCATCTCAACCTCACAGGAGGAGGACCTAGTGGTGTCACGGTTGGTGTCTCGGCTTGCAGCTCTCTGGTGAGGGCACATCTATGGGCGACCTCCATCCTCTAACCAGAGGCCCGAGCATGCGGTGGTGGCTCGTCCCAGGGCAGGGGGAGTAGTGGAGGCTCTAAGCCACCCGTCAGCAGCAACGACAAGAAGGTGATCACCTAGTAATGAGTGCAAATACTATGGCAAGGTGGGTGGGCCACTCCGCAAGAAGAAGCTAGATGAACAAGCCCACGCAGCCGATGGCAGAAGCGGAGGGCAGCGCTATTGATGGGGATCACGTCGATCTTCATTGAACCTGTTATAAAGTGAAATGTAAATGGAACAAATGAATTGAGACAACTGTCTTTCATTGATCTAGTAAAGGGGATTATATACATCTGATGAAGGGGTGTCTCCAAAGGACAGTCTCCTTGGTGACGAGATTAACTACTATACCTAATCCTATGGTTAACTACTAATCCTAATCCTAACTGTCCATACGGATAGGATGAGATCACCATGAAAAGACATCTATTAAGAACAGACGTCGTTTCGTAACACTCCCCCTTGATCGAATCTTTCTTGAGATCAATGCAGCTATAAGCTGAGATTCCTCGAAAACCCTTGTCGGAAAAATCAGAGGAATATGTATATATAGATATGCCATAAAAACTCATTTAAAACCTTATTTAGAAAAATAAGGAGAAAATAGCATATATGTGTGTGATTTAAATAAATCACTATGTCATTAGTATCCCATTAAGAACCCTAGTGGTAAAAAATATTGGAGAGATGACATAAAGATAACTCCCCCAAAAATCTTTTGGAAAAAATATAAGGAGTAATGTAGAATGATATGTCACTAAAACTCCTGTAAAAACCTAATGGGAAAATTAGGAGAAAATGTGATGACATATTATTGGTATTGCCTCTTGGATAACTCACATAAAAAACTTTTCCAGGGAAAAACCATGGATGAGTTACGAGGGTAATATGTGTCTTTGATATTTTCCACAAAAACCCCGATGGGAAAAATAGAAAATATGACACCTGCTTATGTCAATATTACCACATTAAAAACTTTAACAAAAAACCTTGCGAGTAAAACTTGTGAAAGAAAAGAGTGTAATATCATGCTGGTACAGGTAGCATCTAGGAGATATCTCCCTCTGATTCTTGCAAATTTGAGAGTTTCCGCACACCAATTTCATGTATAAATTTTTGAAACATAGATGTTGGTAATGACTTAGTAAATAGGTCAGCGAGGTTATCACATGACTTGATTTGCAAGATATTTATTTCCCCGCTTTCTTATAATTCATGGGATAAAACAGCTTAGGAGCAATATGCTTAGTGATATTGCTCTTTATATAACTTGTTTGCATATGTGTAACACAAGCGGAATTATCTTCATAGATAATTATAGGTGATTCAATTGAACCAATACCACATGATTGTTGTATGTGGTTAATCATTTTGCGAAGCCATACACATTAGCGTGATGCCTCATATAGTGCAATAATTTTAGAATGATTAGTAAAGGTTGCCGTCAGAGTCTGCTTAGAAGACTTCCATGAGATAGTTGTACCTCCATGTAGGAATACAAATCCTGTTTGGGATTTGCCATTATGGGGATCAGATAAGTAACCAGCATCCATGTATCCTATCATATTGGGATCATGATTTTTCTTAAAGAATAAACCAAGATCCTTTGTGCCATTAAGATATCTTAGGATATTCTTTGCTCCTGTCCAATGACGTTAAGTTGGATCTGCACTATGTCTAGCTAGTAAGTTCACTGCAACTGCAATATCAGGCCTGGTGCAATTTGCAAGATACATAAGTGCCCCAATGACACTAAGATATGGAAAATCGGGTCCCAGTATCTTCTCTCCAATATCACGTGGTCTAAATTGATCTATCTCCATTTCTAGAGAATAAACAACCATCAGTGTTTTGGAAGGATAAGATTTATCCATATTGAATTTCTCCAATATTTTCTAGATATAGGCTGATTGAGGCACTAAAATTCCTAAGGGAAGGTGCTAAAGTTGTAAACCTAAGCAATATTTGGTGTATTCTTACCCAAATCCTTCATCTCGAATTCTATCTTTAGGTGATTGTGTGCTTCTTCCATATCCTTTGGACTGCCAATGATATTTAAATCATCAACATATACGGATATGATACAAAAACCCGTTGAAGATTTCTTAATGAAAACACATGGGCAATTATCATTACTAGTGTATCCTTTCTTTAGAAGAAATTTACTCAATCGGTTGTACCACATTCGTCCTGACTGCTTTAAGCCATATAATGACTTTTGAAGCTTTACACACTACATGTTACGATTTGCATTTGGATTTGGAATTTGAATTTCATCGGGAACCTTCATGTATATGTCCGAATCAAGTGACCCATAGAGATATGTTGTCACTACATACATCAACTGCATAGATAGATGATTTTGAACTGCCAATGATATTAAGTATCAGAAAGTTATTTCACTCATTACCGGAGAATAGGTTTCATTGTAATCAATGTCGGGTCTTTGCATGAACCCTTATGCTACTAGCCTCGCTTTGTATCTCACCACCTCATTGTTCTCATTACATTTTCGGACGAAAACCCATTTAAAGCCTACAGGAAAGACTTTGGAACGTGTATGTATTGCAGATGTGAATACCACTCTTTTAGTGAGCGAGTCTATCTCAGCTTGAATTTCTTCCTTCCATTGAGTCCAGTCCGAGCGCTTTTTGCACTCTGCCATGGTCTTAGGATCTAGATCATTTAGGAAGATTTTTGCAATTGCTGCGGAGAAGTACATGACGACAACAGTAGTCTTACGATCGTATGATTCTCCAGTGTCAATGTAATTGATGGAAATTTCTTTCACCCCATTAAGTGATTCGTCATTTCCCAAAACTATGGAGTCAGGGTGTTCTGATGGCCCAGGATCATAATTTGGGTGCATCGTTGATCTGGGTTGTGGATTTGATCTAGGTTTTGGATTTTTATCCACTATAGGGTGTCTACCAACTTGAGGTTGGCTTGGATTTACTAATTTAGAGGATCTAGTCCTCGGTATCCTCGGACGCTTGCTTTGAGCATTATCCTTAGGATCGGCCGTACTTCTCCCCCTCTTCTTTGGAACTGAGAGTTGAATGGTTTCTATTGGTACCTCCACTCTTTTGGGCACATTGCGAGTAGGATAAGAGAATTTAGTGACACCCTTATAATCAGTAAATGCTTCTGATAAGTTATTTGTAATGTGTTGCAAGTTTATAATTTTCTGAACTTGTTGTTCTGTTTCTTGAGTATGTGGATCTAAGGAGGAAATGCCTTGCGCATTCTAGTTGATCTCCTAGCATTCACTTTGGTACTTGAAGTCTCCCCCTAATGCTAGGAAAGGGTCCTCATTGAATATGCAGTCAGCATACCGGGCCGTGAATAGGTCCCCTATAAGGGGCTCAAGGTATTTGATAATCGACAGAGATTGATACCCCACATAGATCCCAAGTTTCCTATGTGGGTCCATAGCGGTACGCTTAGGTAGTGAGATCGGTAGGTATACAACGCAACCAAATTTCCACAGATGGGAAATATTTGGCATATTCCCACATACTAATTGCAGTGGAAAGACTGCATGATATGCAGTTGGTCGCAATTGAATTAAGTCAGCAGCGTGTAAGACTGCATGACCCCATCATGAAGTTGGTAGGTTGCAATTTTGTAACAAGGGTCTTGCAATGAGTTTAGTTCTCTTAATAAGAGATTTCACTAAACTTGAATTCCTAAAGCCATACAATAATCATTGAAAGCCTTTGAGGAAAATTCAACAGCATTGTCTATTCGAATTGATTGAATTTGATGTTCAGGATTATGTGCTCTAAGTCTAATAACTTGAGCAATAATTTTTTAAATGCATGGTTACGTGTGGACAAAAGACACACATGAGACCATCTAGTAGATGCATCTATTAGAACCATAAAATACCTAAATGGTTCTAGACGTTGGTTGGATGGGGCCACATATATCGCCTAGAATGTGTTCAAGAAATTTGAGTGGCTCATTTTAGATTTTAACATGCAATGGATGTAAAATTAATTTCCCTACAACGCATGAAGTGCACATAAATCCAAAGATTTTGGAAATTTAGCAGTATTTAACTCGTGACCATTAGAAATGCTGATAATTTTTTGCATCATCCCTGTACCAGGATGGCCAAGGCGTTCATGCCAAGTTTTGAATGTGTCAACATTTGGAAAAAAAATACCTTGTACACAACATGTGGTACGGGTATGATGTTTCTGTAGTACAATCTAGAAGGAAAAGAGGGAATTTTCTCAACAATTTCTTTGCCATATCTGCTATCTTTAGTAACAAGGAGAATATCCTCATTATTGTCATCATGGGTTTCAATATGAAAACCATTTTGACAGACATCTCTATAACTTAATAGGGTATGCTTTGAATTGGGATACAATTGTAACACCCTCGGTGTTACACTATAAATCATTTACTAAAACACTGCATGAGCATCATGTTTTGTGTGTTGGTGCATGAAATAGGGAGTGTAGATCAAGTTTTGTAACTCAAAACGAACCGTAGAAATGCATAACAAAAGGATGTTTGTGAATTTTTATTCAATGAAAACACTATAGAATGTATATACGAAACTTTAACAAAGTTAGAAGTACAAACATCATAGGTGACGGTGAAATACCTATGGTTGAATAATGAATTCATTAGCTAGCATACCTAATAGCTTGGAAATCGAAATTGACGCGAATCCGATAAAGACTTAGTCAAATTTCTTAAGTCAGAAAATGGTTTGACAAGGCTAAGTTTGGCAATTTTTGTAGAGTAATCAGGTTAAGTAATGAGGGGGTATTAGGGCTAGTTTTACTAGCCTAATATGCCCTCTTGAGAATTGCATAGGTGGTTTGGCGTTTGAATCAACGATTTGGATTTTTAGGATGCTTTAAAAAGCGTGCGTGGTATCTTTCCGGCCGATTTCAGTGACTAGGCGCGGTCATCGTGCCTCGGCACTCGGCGTCGTAGCGTCGGCTCGCCCAACACGCACACACTGCCACACAGGCTCTGCATCGCCGCTGCCACGCCCAGGCACGTGTTGCACGAGCAAAGCACGCACACTCCCACGCTACGCACTGCCACGCTCGGCGGGCCCGATGCCCTGGCCACCTGCCCTCATCGGGTCACTGCCACTGCTTTATGTTGTGTTGCGTCCGCCTGAGCAGCTGTGCCACCACCATCCCATCATCCTGCTGCGCCGCGCTATCACTGTCATGCCACTACACGCTGCGGTCGCGTCCACCTGCGCCTCTACGTCGTTGCCGTCTCTACTTCATGCACGTGGCCTTGCCGAGGTCACCCGCTTGTCATTCGCCATTAATGGTGCCACGTCCATGCTGCTACGCTACCACCACCCACATGGGTATGCCCCCTCCTGGCTGTGTTGGCTCGTAGTGATTGCGCATGTGCTACCATTTGAAGGGTCGAGATGGCGACTAGAGGGGGGGTGAATAGTCTTTTCTAAAACTTAATTGTGTCGGCTAACCGATACAAATGCGGAATTAAAACTATCGGTCTAGCCAAGACTATACCCCACTATATATGTTTACTAGCACCTTGCAAAGATAACAATTAAGCAATAAAGGTGCCGAGCTAGCTAGAGCTCTCCTAAACAATTCTAGGAGCAAGGTTACACAAACCTATGCCACTAGTACTTTAAGCGACAAGGGAGCTCCTACACATGCTAGTAAGCAAAAGCACAAAGCTAACGATGCTCACTAGCAATGCTCAATAACAAGGCAACCAATGCCTAATTAGAGAGCGCAAATACTTAGCTACACAAACTAAGCAATGTGACTAACAAGGTTACTAAAACCAAATTAGCCACGCAAGGGAGCTACTTCTATGCTACACAAGCAAGAAGGTAATTAGCAAGCTACACAAGCTATCTAATTACAAGAGCAACTACACAAGCTTAATATGTATAAAAGTAATTGCAAGCTTGTGTAATGGGGATGCAAACCAACGGAAAGAACAAGGTTGACACGATGATTTTTCTCCCGAGGTTCACATGTTTGCCAACACGCTAGTCCCCGTTGTGTCGACCGCTCACTTGGTGGTTCGGCGGCTAATTAGCATCACCCGCTAAGCCCGCACGTCGGGCGCCGCAAGAACCTACCCCTTGAGTGAGGGTAGCTCAATGACACGCTTTACTAGAGTTGCTCTTCGCGACTCCCGTGGGGCGAGCACAATGCCCCTCACAAGCACTTCTCCGGAGCGCCGCACAAGCTTCTTGCGCGCTTCGACGGAGACCACCACCAAGCCGTCTAGGAGGTGGCAACCTCCAAGAGTAACAAGCACCACTGGCATGCAACTCGATCACCTAGTGCCACTCGATGCAACCTCACGATACAATCGCACTAGAATCGCTCACTCACACAATCGAATGATCACTATCAAGTATGTGTGTGATAGAGGGCTCCCAAGCACTCACAAGCATGGACACTAAGTCCCTTGAGGTGCTCCACACCAGCCATGGCCGAGGGCCACTTCTATTTATAGCCCCAAGGGCTAAACTAGCCGTTACCCCTTCACTGGGCAACGGTCGGGCCGACCGGACGCTCCGGTCGTGTTGACCGGACGCTGGACCTCAGCGTCCGGTCGCCCACAGATGACCACGTGTCCCGGTTCCAACAGTCACTTGACCTGACCGGACGCAGCAGCACTCAACTGACCGGACGCTAGACCCTCAGCGTCCGGTCGTTTCTAGTAAGCTCCCAAGCATGACCGGACGCGTCCGGTCGAACGCGATCGGACATAGCCAGCGTCCGGTCACTCTCCAGCTACTGCGTCACCATACGTCAGCGCGACCGGACGTAGCCTGCCAGCGTCCGGTGCATTTAGATCCAGCGTCCGGTCAGTTGACCGATGCCAGCATCTTCTCCATTCTCTTCACCCTTGCTCGAGTGTGCTAACCACAAGAATTTGCATCCGACGCAATAGAAAATAGGCATTCCATTTTCCCAAAAGCGCCGAATCCTGCCGAGCTTGCTCGGCGGGAGGGAGAGAGGGACCCAAACCCATCTCACCCCTGCAAACACCATCTCCTTTGTAAATGTGCCAACACCACCAAGTGTACACCAACATGTGTATGTGTGTTAGCATTTTCATAATCATTTCCCAAAGGATGTTAGCCACTCAACTTGCCACGCCACTCGATCCTAGCGACAATGCAAAGTTAGATCACTCGAGTGGCACTAGATGACCGATATGCAAACAAGTTTGCCCCTCTTGATAGTACGGCCATCTATCCTAAACCCGGTCATAAACTTCTCTACACACCTATGACCGGTGAAATGAAATGCCCTAGGTTATACCTTTGCCTTGCGCATTCCATTCCATCTCCTTCAATGTCGATGCAACACATGCACCAACACGATCAACAATGATATGATCCACTTCATATCATCACATGATCATATTGGTTCATCGATCTTGACTCTACTTGCTCTTCACCGTTGCCATCGTCCATCGGCGCCAAGTCTTGCTCAAGCTTCACCGCCATGCGGTCCATCACTCCAAAGCCTTCAACTTGCCCTTCACGCTTGCAACCGGTCCATCAAGCCAAGTCTTGTCTTGATCTTCTCCACCTTGATCACATGACTCAATGTCATGTCTCATGTGCATTTAAGCTCCTTCATCATCACATGTGTGAGCTTTGCAACATCTCCAAGCCATTTTCACCTTCATGGCATATGTTGCTCACACACATGTACCTGTGGACTAATCACCTGTGTATCTCACATAAACACAATTAGTCCACCTAAGTTGTCACTCAATTACCAAAACCAAACAAGGACCTTTCACCATTGCGTCCCACCAAAGGCAGGACAAGCAGCCGCACCCATCCCCTCTTTCCTCTCCCTCCTCTGTTGCCTATGCCCGCCAGGCCGCACCTTCAATCTAGCATGGATAGGTCATGTCTCTTCAATTCTATGTGCTTCTGACTCCATCTTCAATCCTACTAGCCAACCAACCCCGCACCGTGTCTAATCATGCCTTGGCAAGCTTCAATTTGGAGCCAAACATTTGCCGTTGCGCCATTAAAGGCTTAGCCACTGTTGTCATGGGCATTACCCACCTGGCCCTCCTGAGCCCAATTGGTTGTAGCCCCAGCCTCACCTCATAGTCCTTCTCAACATGCACACCCCACTTGCACTGCTACTGCCTTCCCGACGCCACTGACACAGTCACGCCACCGCAACCCATCGCGAAGCTTGCCGTGTGCGTGTGGACGGACTCACCCGGTCCGTCCCTGGTCAAGCCATCACCACAGGTAGCTTTGGGGTGAGTTGCTTGTGCCCATCCTTTGGTTCGTTCGCTTCGTTTGTGCCTTGGCTCACGGGAACATGGCTGTCGCCGCCATGGAGGGAGCTCTGGACCGCGTCTTCGTTCATCGCTTCACCACCCACCACTTCGCATTTGCATCTAGGTGAGCATCGGCTCGCTATCAGGGGCGGGGAGGGGCTAGGTTGGCCGACATCACCGCCTAGTGCCGTCGCCCCTATGGCGGTGCGCGCGCGGGTGCCCGAGGACCTAGCCATGGTAAAGATAGATGCTTCCGAGGGCTAGATTGCTTAAGTCCAGACTGTACGAATAATGCTATGGACTACAGATCAATTTGGTATTAGCGCAGGGATGTTTTTGCAAATGTGTCAAAGCGAGCGGGCCTTCCTGTCGTGGGTCGTTGCCGTGCGGTTGGGCCACGCCCACGTGGGCCGTGCCAGTGGGTCGCGAGTGCCCGCGCGCTACGCGTGCGTGGGCCAAGCTACGATGGGCCGCGATGGGCGGTTTCACCCTTTTCTTTTCTAAGGAATTATTTAGTGCTTTTCTAATTTAAATTATGAACTAATCTTTGATAATTATTATAAAATTATGTAAGTGACCTAAAATTGTGAAGTAAATTTTGTTAGGTTCCTAAATTCATGATTTAGCTTTTAGTGTATTTAGTTCATACAGTTCTATGGTATCTTTAGGGTTACTTTATTTATTGTAATATGCTTGTTGTTATTGATTATTTAGAGAATGAATTTTTGGGATAAAATCGTAGAAGCGCTAGCTCTGAAAATTTTATAGTAGACTCATAACAGTATTAGGTACTCACTATAATTTTTGTAGCCTTGGAATGTATTAAGAAATATGGTAGCTAAGTATTCCTTGTTGTAGTTTATATATTAAATTGATAATAAAAATAGGGACGCCGTTAGATGCTAAGATAATACATGCAATGTGTCATACTTGTTCAGTGGTAGTAATAATTAACTTAGTGTATTAGTCGGTAGAGCTAGCTTAGTAGCCTAATAGATGTATTCTTATTTTAAAAGTTGTTGTTGTCGTATTATTAAGTGTTGTATCATCATTTCATGCATGTAGATAATGAGTTGGTAGAGTTCGTGTCTGCGGACGAGCAGGAGTACGAGGAGATCATAGATGAATACAAGGAGAAGATTCTCGTACAGGAGGGAGCTCCGGAGCCATCAGTTGCTAACTTTGTTGAACCCCGTCTACCCAAAGTAAGCCCCGATGCATAACCCTTATTTTGAATGATCACTGAATATATAAATGATGTGCATTTATATTACAGATATTTTATGGATACTACATGCATAGATATACCTACCTATGAGTCCTACTAGCATAGGGCGAGTAGTTGCTATGCTTAGGATTTCGGTAGCGTGAGTAACCTGTCGTTACTCACAATAGGTAATTATTATTATCACTCATGATAAAAATGGTGAAAGGAAAATGGTGACCGGGCAGGGATATGGTTTGAGTATTGGTGGGTGTAAGAGGTTGTGTCCTATGGCCAATAGGGCATAGCTTGGTTACACTGTTTCCCTATCTATGTCGGTTAAGGACCGACCGTTGTATTGGGTTCTAGGCAAGTCACAGACTTATTATCCCGAGCACATACTTGTATATGGGCATAGAGAAGACTTGTTGCTCTCTTGTAGTGGGTTCTGTCTCTTTTCAGACTGACTGATTGGAGGTGGAGATGGTGAAGGTCTAAGCACCGCACTGAGTCCGGGACTCAGAAGCGGGGGCTTAGAGTCCAAGTTTGGATGGGACCTAGACCCCATGAGAGGAGAGTGGTGGGTTAGTCCTGCTTGTGCCTAGGGTACAAGTGGGGCATGTGTTTGGGGTACCCAGCTGGGCACATTGATTCACGAATCGCCAGATGATCCGATATGGCTTGTCTACAGTCTAGCACCGTAGTAAGAACTGAAAGATAAAAGATGGTGAAATAGAACTGTTTGCTCAACCCCTACTTGAAAGTAGAACAGGTGCTTAAATAGAATGGCTAGATAATGAAATAATTATGACCGCTAATAATAAACATGCATAAGGATGCACTATTAGAATTGCTTTTCGCAAAAAGGAAACCCAGCAAACCATAAAGCTTATCATATCCCTTGGAGTCAGAAAATTATTCTCATTAGTCGAATAAGTTTTGCGAGTACATTGTGTACTCAGGGTTTATTTACCCCTATTGCAGGTATAGCTTGAGGAGTAGCCATTGTGTGAAGTATTCTTCTAGTGGGCACAGACGGATCCTTGTATATTATCGACAGATGTTTCTTTTCATTCCGCTGTTTAAATTTCCGCACTCTGAATTTGGTCCTATAATAAGGTATTTTTAAGAACCCTGGATGTATGAAATGGACTAGTAATGTAAACTCATTCTCATTATTGGATCTTGCGGTGAAAATGTGGATTATTTGGGCTCTCCCTTGGGGTGTGCTCGATGGAATCCACCTAATGTAGCTCGCTCTCGGGGCACTTAGATTCTAGTGGAAGATAAGCGCCTCCGTAAGTGCGTTATTTTGGATGGTTCTACCACAGTTGGTACCAGAGCCAATAATGAGTCTAAGTTTCCTCACTCTTTTCCAAAACTTAAAATTTGACCAACAAAAGTTTTACAAAAAGTAGGATGCGATAAAATTATGCAAATAAGTATAAGCCCTAGTAATATGGTCTATCTAGGATAGCGGCACTAGTTTTATCTAATCAACTTTCTATAGGTACACTGACTTACGCTGCGTAAGAAATCATTAGCATACGAAAAGTGAGTGTGCGATGTGCCAAAAATTCTAGCGAATGACGCTATATTTCGACTTGAGTGAACGTATAGGCCGATGCATGCATCATGATAAGAGAATCTTGCTTAAACTAAACTTCCCCTACACGTATAATTTGGATTAGTGAATTGATAGGATAAACTAAAAGAATGCTTTAATAAATGTCTTATCATTTCTCTAATCTCTTGTTCCTAATCTGGAGGGTTGTCCTAAATGGTTGGTTCCTATCTGTTTTCAGATAAACTTGAGATCCGGTCATGGGAGCACCAGTGCTGGAGCGGGCCATGGTCTTGTTGAAGGCCAAGGTGAAAGTGGCTGAGGCAATGGGAATGGCAACGAGGAGAGTCATGAGGCTCCACTTCTGGTTCCTCCTCCTCCACCATCGCCACCTCCGATGACTCATGCGGAGATGTTGGCTGCTCATCGTGAGTCAGCCCATGCCATGGAGCTATTGGCATAGGCTATCGGTGGCTTTGCCCATGGAGGCCACGAGGGAAATGGTGGGAATGAGGGTGGTGCCCGCGGTCTTGAGGGACCCTGCTCTTATCAAGATTTCTTAAAGACGCACCCACCCATGTTCACGCCAATGGCTGAGCCTCTAGATGCAGAGCATTGGCTTCATATTCTAGAGCAAAAGTTTTTGCTACTCACCGTAACTGAGGAGCAGAAGGTGCACTTTGCAGCGCAATAGCTGTTGGGATCTACTAGTGCATGGTGGGACACATTTAATGCCATGCAGCCGGTGGATCACCGGGTGACCTAGTAGGAGTTCACTACGGCCTTCAGAGAGTATTATATTCCTACTGGTGTTCTAAACAGGAAGTTGATGGAGTTCCTAGACCTAAGGCAAGGAAACATGTCTGTGATGGACTATGTCAACAAGTTCAACCACTTGTCATAGTATGTTGGGACTCATGTTGATACAGATGAGAAGAAGAGGGATCGTTTCTATCATGGCCTCTCTTGCAGCCTGCAAAAGGAGTTATATATAGGAAACTATCAGACCTTTGAGGCTATGATGAATGCGGCCATTGCCATGGAGGGATTGCAACATGACTCTCAGGCAAAATGGAAGCACAAGCAGGTGGGTATTGGGTCTTCTAGTCACCCCCATGCTCAGAAAGTACAGGTTGTCAAGCGGGTGCTCTATCAGTCTTTGGGTGGGCATTTGTTTCGACAGCCTCAGCAGACCTTTCAGGCTCGTTCCACTCAGTATCGTGCACCTACTCAGTAGGTGCAACATCAGTAGCCTTAGAGATAGTAGGTCCCACATCATCAAGGACAGGAGAACAAGCCTGGTGCTTGTTTCAAGTGTGGCAAGGAAGACCACTATGCCTGGGAGTGTCCGCAAAACCAGCTTGCCCAGTCTGCTCAGCCCTCAACTAACTCTCGCCTGATCAAGTGAACAATTATCAAGAAGAAGGTGCTAGTCAGTTGTTCTAGATAGGTTAATTTCATGGAGGCTGAGGAAACATTGCAAAATGAACTGGTGATGGTTGGAATGTTTACCATTGATTCCCATCTAACTTATGTGTTGTTTGATTCTGGTGCATCATATTCATTCATGAGCATGGGATTTGCACACCGGCACAATATACCTCTTATGGCTATACCTTTTGCCTATAGAATCAGTACTTCGGGTGCACAGTTGTGCGTTAATACTCAGACGAACACAGTGGGGTTAGTGCTAGCCACTCACATTTCCCATCTCTAGTTCATGGTGCTACTTGGGCAAGGCAATGATGCAATTCTGAGAATGAACTGGTTGCGTGTATATAGGGTAGTCTTAGATCTGAAGCAGAGAGTTGTTGAGTTACGACTTCCTTCTTCTGAGGATAGGATGTCTCTTCTTTTGCCCTCAGATCCAGCCTTACCTATTGCTGCTCATGTTGAAGCTTCTCCTGATCTTGCCTCTATTCCTATGGTCTGTGAGTTCTCGGATGTCTTTCCTGAAGATCTACCTGGGTTTCCACCGGATAGAAATGTGGAGTTCTCCATTGAGTTAGAGTCTGACACTACTCCTATCTCCTGATGCCCGTACCGCATGGCCTCAAAGGAATTGGTTAAAATGAAGAAGCAGTTAGAAGAGTTGTTGGAAAAGGGATTCATCCATCCTAGCTCTTCACTATGGGGTTGTCCAGCCATTTTGTGAAGAAGAAGGATGGCACTCTTCGGATGTGTGTGGATTACCGCCCTCTCAATGCGGTAACCATTAAGAACAAGTATCCTTACCTTGTATTGATACTTTGTTCGATGAACTAGCTAGTGCTAAGGTGTTCTCCAAGATTGATCTTCGCTTAGGCTATCACCAAATCAAGATTAGACCACAAGATATACTAAAGACAGCTTTTTCTACTAGGTATGGGTTGTATGAATACCTAGTCATGTCTTTTGGTCTCACCAACGCTCCTGCATTCTTCATGTATCACATGAATTCAGTATTTATGCCGGAGTTGAACAGGTTTGTGGTGGTATTCATTTATGATATCTTGATATATTCCAAGAACATGGAAGAGCATGCCCAACACCTTCGGATAGTACTGACTCAATTGAGGGAACACAAGTTGTATGCTAAATTCATCATATGTGAATTTTGGTTGGATCGAGTGCAGTTTTTTGGACATTTTCTGACACCTGAAGGTATCTCTGTAGATCCAAGCAAGGTGTAGGATGTGTTAAATTGGAAGTCTCCCAAGTCAGTGCATTAGATTCATTAGTTCCTTGGTCTTGCTAGATATTATCGGCGCTTCATTCCTAACTTCTTCAAAATAGCTCAGCCGATGACAAAGCTGCTCCTGAAAGATGCCAAGTTTGTTTGGAGCCTGGCTTATGAGGAAGCCTTCCAAGCTTTGAAGAAATTTCTTACCACTGCTCCTGTTCTGGCCCAACCAAATATTGACAGACCGTTTGATGTATATTGTGATGCCTCGAAGATAGGGTTGAGATGTGTGCTTATGCAAGATGGGCATGTGATAGCTTATGCTTCACGCCAGCTGAAAAAGTACAAGGTGAATTATCCCATCCATGATTTAGAGCTGGCTGCTGTGGTGCATGCTCTAAAAATTTGGAGGCATTATTTGTTGGGAAACAAAGTATACATTTTTATAGATCACAAGAGCCTCAAGTATATTTTCACTCAGTTCGAGTTAAATATGATGCAAAGAAGATGGTTGGAATTAATCAAGGATTATAACATAGAGGTTCATTATCACCCCGAAAAAGCTAATGTGGTAGCCGATGCTTTGAGCCAGAAGTCATATCAAGTTGAAGAAGCACCTTTGTCTCTCAACCATGCTGAGGTGCTAGCTCACATTGCCTTAGTCTTAGATTTACTTGAGCAGATTATCATGGAGCAAAGGCATGACACTTCAAAAATTCCTCATATCAAGAAACTAATTGCCGAAGGGCGTGGTCCTCAATTTAGTATTGATGAGCAAGGGGTAGTAAGGTACAAGAACAGATTGGTGGTGCCATCAAATGAGGAGCTTAGAAGGAAGATTTTGAATGAAGCTCATCATTCTAAGTTGTCTATCCATCCTAGTAGTAACAAGATGTACCACAATTTGCGCCACTTGTACTGGTGGTCAAATATGAAGCAGGATATCACCAAGTACGTCACAGAGTGCGACACTTATGGGAGAGTTAAGGTAGACCATATGCATACCCAGGGATATTTGCAGCCCTTGCCCATTCCTATTTGGAAATGGGAAGATATTTCCATGGATTTCATTGTGAGTTTACCCCGCATGTCCAAGGGCTATAACTCTATTTGGGTCATTGTGGATCGCCTTTTCAAGTCAGCTCACTTCCTTCTAGTGGATATTAGATATTAAGCTAGAAGGTATGCCAAGCTATATTTTGACTGGATTGTGACCCTGCATGGAGTTCCCCTAACTATCATCTCTGATAGAGGGTCAGTCTTTGTCTCTCACTTTTGGGAGCAACTCCAGGAGTGTCTTGGTACTAGCCTCCTCCGAAGTTCAGCCTATCATCCATAGACTGATGGCCAAACAGAAAAGGTAAACCAGGTACTTAAAGATATGTTGAGAGCTGGTGCCATTTCTTTTCCTAAGAAGTGGGACGAATTCTTGAACTTAGCTGAGTTTTCCTATAACAATAGCTATCAAGAAAGCATTCATATGGCACCCTTTGAATCTCTTTATGGAAAGAAATGTAGGACACCACTTAATTGGGTTGAACTGGGAGACCGTAGATATTTTGGGCCTGACTTCATCAAAGAAGCTCGAGAGCAAGTCAATATTATTCAAAGTCATTTGAAGGCAGCTCAGAGCCGACAGAAAGCTTATGTGGACAACGAAGAAGGCCTTTGCAGTTTACAGTTGGGGATCATGTGTACCTCAAGGTGTCTCCTATGAGAGGGGTGTATCGATTTGGTGTCCATGGCAAGCTAGCCCCTCAATATGTGGGTCCTTACAAGGTTTTGAAACAGTGTGGCCTAGTTGCTTATTGTCTCCAACTTCTAGATATTTTATCGGCGATACATGATGTGTTCCACGTATCATAGTTGAAGAAATGTTTGCGGGTCCCTAATGAAGCTATGGAAATTGAAGGACTTCCCCTCCAGCCTGACTTGACATATATTGAACATCCTGTTAAGATCTTAGATAAGAAAGAAAGAGTGACTAGGAACAATGTGGTGAAGTTCTACAAAGTTTAGTGGCAAAACCACTCGGAGGATGAAGCAACGTGGAAGCAAGAAAGTTACATCCTGGAGCATTATCCTCACCTTCTTTCTGGTCATTGAGGTAGTTGTTTAAATCAAAATGTATTCCTTATCTCCTTTCCCACACTAGGCACATGAAATCTCAGGACGAGATTTTGTTTATGAGGGGTAGATTTGTAACACCCTCGGTGTTACACTATAAATCATTTACTAAAACACTGCATGAGCATCATGTTTTGTGTGTTGGTGCATGAAATAGGGAGTGTAGATCAAGTTTTGTAACTCAAAATGAACCGTAGAAATGCATAACGAAAGGATGTTCGTGAAATTTTTATTGAATGAAAACACTATAGAATGTATATATGGAAGTTTAATAAAGTTAGAAGTACAAACTCCATAGGTGACGGTGAAATACCTGTGGTCAAATAATAAATTCACTAGCTAGCATACCTAATAGCTTGGAAATTGAATTTGACGTGAATCCGATCAAGACTTAGTCAAATTTCTTAAGTCAGAAAATGGTTTGACAAGGCTAACTTTGGCAATTTTTGTAGAGTAATCAGGTTAAGGAGTGAGGGGGTATTAGGGCTGGTTTTAGTAGCCTAATATGCCCTCTTGAGAATTGCATAGGTGGTTTGGTGTTTGAATCAACGATTTGAATTTTTAGGATGCTTTAAAAACCGTGTGTGGAATGTTTTCGGCCGGTTTTAGCGACTGGGCGTGGTCACCGTGCCTCAGCACTTAGCGTTGCAGCGCCGGCTCGCCCAATGGCGCACACCGCCGCGTAGGCTCCGCATCACCGCTACCGCGCCCAAGCACGTGTTGCACGAGTAGAGCACACCCAGACACTTGGCAAGCTTCAATTTGGAGCCAGACATCCGTCGTCATGCCATTAAAGGCTTAGCCACCATTGTCATGGGCATTACCCGCCTGGCCCTCCCGAACCCAATTTGTTGCACCCCCAGCCTCACCTCGCAGTCCTTCTTGATGTGCGCACCCCACTTGCACTGCTACTGCCTTCCTGGCGCCGCTGACATGATCGCGCCACCGCAGCGCATCGCGGAGCTTGCCATGTGCGTGTGGACAGACTCACCCGGTCCGTCCTCAGTCAAGCCATCACCATAGGTAGCTTTGGGGTGAGTTGCTTGTGCCAATCCTTTGGTTCATTCGCTTTGTTTGTGCCTTGGCTCATAGGAACATGGCTGTCGCCGCCGTGGAGGGAGCTCTGGACTACGTCTCCATTCATCGCTTCATCGCCCACCGCTTCGCATTTGCATCTAGGTGAGCATCAGCTCGCTATCGAGGGCGGGGAGCGGCTAGGTTGGCCGGTGTCACCGCCCAGTGCCGTCGTTGTCGCGGTGGTGCACGTACGGGTGCCCAAGGATCTGGCCATGGTAAAGATAGATGGTTCTAAGGGCTAGATTTCTTAAGTCCAGACTATAGGAATAGTGATGTGGACTGCGGATCGATTCGGTATTAGCGCAGGGGTGTTTTCGCAAATGTGCCAAAGCACGCGGGCCTCCCCGTTGCGGGCCGTTGCGGTGCGGTTGGGTCGTGCCGGTGGGTCGCGAGTGCGCGCGTGCTGTGCGGGCGTGGGCCGAGCCGCGATGGGCCACGCTGGGTGGTTTTGCCCTTTTCTTTTCTAAGGAATTAGTTAATGGTTTTCTAATTTAAATTGTGAGCTGATCTTTGATAATTAATATAAAATTATGTAAGCGACCTAAAATTATGAAGTAAATTTTGTTAGGTTCCTAAATTCATGATCTAGCTTTTAGTGTATTTAGTTCATACAGTTCTGTGGTATCTTTAGGGTTACTTTATTTGTTGTAATATGCTTGTTGTTATTATGATTATTTAGAGAATAAATTTTCGGGATGAAATGATAGAAGCACTCGCTCTGAAAATTTTACAGTAGACTCATAACAGTATTAGGTACTCACTATAATTTTTGTAGCCTTGGAATGTATTGAGAAATATGGTAGCTACGTATTCCTTGTGGTAGTATATATATTAAATCGATAATAAGAATAGGGACGTCGTTAGTTGCTAAGATAATACATGCGATGTTTCATACCTGTTTAGTGGTAGTAATAGGTAACTTAGCATCTTACTCGGTAGAGCTAGCTTAATAGCTTGATAGATGTATTCTTATTTTAAGAGTTGTTGTTGCCGTATTATTAAGTGTTGCATCATCATTTCATACATATAGATAACGAGTTGGTAGAGTTCGTGCCTGCGGACGAGCAGGAGTACGAGGAGATCATTGAGGAATACGAGGAGGAGATTCTCGTACAGGAGAGAGCCCTGGAGCCTAGTGGTTTTGCTGTTAGTGAACTGATCGATCTCCCTCTTTAGGAGAGAGCGCATCCCCTTTTATAGATGAAGGGGATGGCCTTACAAGTGAGAGGAGAGAGTGTACATATGCTAAGTCTTGTTGCCCACACCATCGGGTATAAGATGATTATAGGCGCCCATAACACTATTTAATATCAGATGCACATGGGTGGTTGCGTCGTCTTCTTCTGGTATGGCAGACATCGGTGCCTGCCACACTGTTGATGCCCAGAGGTATGTAGAGGGTTTTACCATGTTCGCCTGGTGTGGTGAATGCCGGTGCCCACAATACTGTTGATGCCCAGAGGCATGTGGGGGGTGCCTTACCATGTTTGTCTAGCATGGGAATTTATGGCGCCCACTACACTGTAGGGGAAAATATCGGCGCCTACAACACTACTTGGGTTCTATCATGCCAGGGAGGTCGTAGGGTACTTTCCTGCAGGTGTACAGGGTACGGTCCTTGGTATTTATGGTTGACTTGAGTGCCCTGCCTTACTTTCTTAGTCCATTTCCTGATCCTTACTAAGCGGGCGTCCCCGGTCAGTTGGCCCCAGTCGGCTCTGTTTGCGCCAATCGGAGAGGAGCAGTAAGCATGGGTTCGACGCATTCCTGGTCGGAGAAGCGGGTCAGAGTCGAAAGTGGTGTTTTGGCTAGGCCTTCCGGTCGGAGGGGTCATCCGGAGATAGGCTGGAGTTGGAAGCGAGCGTTGTTCTTCTTTTGGTCGAAGAGGCGGGCCGGAGTCGAAAGCGGACGTCGTTCCTCCTCAGCCAGGCCTTCTGGTTGGAGTTTTTGGATCACCCTTCTGGCCTGTCGTTTAGTTTTTTTGGGCCGGCCTAGGAGTTACGTGTCATTTGCAATGTTGCCTGCTGGGCCGAGCCTTTGCTGGAAAGTCGGTCCATGAGGGACCCCGGGTTTATGAACCCGACAGGAGCCCCCGAGCCCCCTAGCGATTCAGGTAGAATCGTCTAGGGGGATTTTTGTCTTAACGGCGGGGGAAGTTTTGTTTTGTTAGCGGGTGCACGCGAGCGCGCCCGCGGGTGTTGCCCCCGAGCCCCGGGTGATTTGGGTAGGATCGCCTAGGGGGGTTTTGTCAGTGGGCGTGTGTGCATGCATTTTAGGCGAGACAGAGTCATCAACCAAGGTGTCGTGCCTAGCCGAGGCGATTTTTTAGGGATTAGGTGAGACAGAGCTCATGGATCCTTGCGTCGGGCGTAGCTGAGGGATCGATCGAGGCACACTCGCAGACCCATCGTGTGTGGACGAGGCAGTTGTTTAGGGATCAAGCGAGACAGAGCTCACGGATCCTGGCATTGGGCGTAGCCGAGGGATCGGTCGAGGCGGACTCGTGGAACCATCATGCGTGGTCGAGGCAGTTGTTTTAGGGATCGAGCGAGACAGAGCTCGTGGATCCTGGTGTTAGGCCCACGCGTCGGGCGTAGCCAAGGCAATTTAGGTGTCTTGAGCCCCTGAGCCCTAATGGGTTTGATAGGGGTTGGTTGAGTTTTGTACGTTACCCCATCCGCGGTTTCTCGCAACCAGAGGGGCTGAGCTAACGTCACTTGCCTCGATGGCTCGGGCTTGAGTGCGCGCTCGGTGAGCTCGCTAATGGGTATGATTGAGTGGAATATGGGTCCATCGTTCGTGACAGGGTCAACATAGTCCTCATGTGACATTCCATTGCTCCTTAACCTACAACCCGGCAGATGCCTGGGTCGTTTTAGAGACCGACCCGGGTGGCTCACTGGCCTCTCCTCGATGGTGATTCTATGGGTTTGGCAGAGGTTTAGGATCGAACGAGAAGGTTAAGATGACCCTGTCTGCTTTGGGGCAGACTAGGCGAGGGCCACTCGGGGCTCATCTACGTTTTCTCTCCTAGCTCTGTTTGACGCGAGGTGGCCTCGAGCCTTTCATGGGCTAGCCTTCGAACACCAGTCGGTCATTGCTCATGTTGAATGAGGCAACTACCACTTCGTGATGCAACACAGAGCGTTATGATGCATTTGACTACATATGCAATGCTTTGGATGTATGGAATGAATGAATGCGTGTATAGATGTATGAATGATTATATATAAACAAATAGTGGGGGTTGGTAACGTTACCTTGATGACTCAAGTGACGGGGTTTGAGGAGCTCGAATCGAAAATGTCCGACCGGGATCCACGCTCGTCGTTCATGACAGAGTCGGCATGGCCCACATGGGGCGTCCCTCTGCTCCTTACCTGTCTCTCGGTGTTTGCCTGAGCCGTCCAATCGACTTAGGAAGCCCGATGGTCTCTCCTGGGCGGAGATCCTATGGTTGGGCCTTTCTAAGTCCCGCCTGAGAAGGTGGAGGGCCACCTGCATGTGGTGGCGCTTTGGTTCTTGTGCTTGATGTGCGATAGTGGTGGGCCATACCCAGGCCACGTCCTGTCTGACCAGGCGCTGTTCCGTCGAGTAGGGTGCGTCCCATCGGTTAGGGTGCGTCCCATCGTATCCCATCTGCATTGAATGGGGGAAGGGAGAGAGTTTTTTGCCCCCATTGTTTCGCCTTTCCCTAATCGCCGCGGCTTTCCCAACTGCTATCCCCTTTTTTAAGTAGGAGAAGGGAGAGGGCTTTCGCCCTGTTTCCTTCGCCTATTCCTCATCTACCGTCTCTTCTCTTTCTTCCTTCTCGCCAAGAGCGTCTGAGTGCCATGGTGGTTCCTAGGAGAGAAAAAGGGGAGAACGAGGGAGAGGAGAAAACTCATAGATCCATTTGTGCACCCGGAGTGAAATGTCGAGCTGGAGGTCATCCGTCATGAGAAAGTCGGTGCTAGAGGCCTTCGCCGAGAAGGGGTTTCTGCCACCGAAGGAGGTGGCACACTGGAGGGCTCCTAGGAGGGAGGGTTTCCCACAACCTCAGGCCGATGACGTTGTTTCCTTTCTCGCCTTTCATGAGCATGGGTTAGGATACCCCGCGCACTGGTTCCTGCGCGGGCTTCTCAATGAGTGGGGCATGGAGCTGCAGCACCTCAATCTGACTGGGGTGCTGCATATCGCTGGCCTTCCTTGGGATGGAGCCACATGCGGACCTCTTTCGATGGATGTTCTCTGGGTGAGCTTTGTCGGAGGGGAAGCCGCTCATGATCGCGCCAGTGGAGGGCTTCGCACTGCAGAAGAAGCCAAGCGTGGTGGGCTCGTATCCCATGTACATCCCTTGCGATTCCAATTGGGGGTGGCACGGGGAATGGTTCTATATCAGGAACCCAGCGGAGGCGCCGTTCCCGCCATTCACCGGGGGGAGGCCGAACAAGCTGGGGAGCTGGTCGTGGGGCCACACCAGCCGACAGAAGAAGAAGGTGGAGATCATCAAGGCGGAGCTCTAGAAGCTCATGCGGCGCGGTCTTGACAGGGTGCGGGTGTTCCACACCCTCTTTCGCCGTCGGGTCGCTCCGCTGGCAGAGAGGATGTGGCCGGTGTGGAAGTACAGCGGTCTGATGGACCCTGACCATGCGTCGCCGGAGGAGCTGCCAAACGACAAGGTCTGGAGTCGTCTTGACTAGGTGTTGTAGCTGAGGCCTAGAGAGACCCTTGATGGAAATCCCAGACCTCTCAACTCTATGGTGGTGTCCAAACTGGTATACTCTACTCTCTTTACTCTGTGTTCTTTTCCCCTTTTGTTTCCTATTTTTTGATTGAGTCACCTGTTTCGTAGGGACTTGAAGTTTACAAGTCCCGGCCGCACCTTCTGAAGGGGCCGGAGGGCGCAGCTCGGTAGGCCGCCCAGAAGGAGGCGGTTGATGCCAAGAATAAGAAGAAAGCCGAGGAGGCTCAACGGAAGCATGAGAAGGAGAAGGAGATAGCCCGGCGTGTGCGGGCCGGAGAAAATAGGAGTGACATCGAGTTAGAGCTCGAGTTGGAGGACTCCACAGAGATGGGGGATGACATAATCTTCTCCGATGAGGAGGAAAGCCGGGAGGTCGTTGCGACCTCGACGAAGCGTTGCGATCCTACGGCCGCGTCTATTGGCGGCGAGTAGGGGGCAGAGAGGCATGGTGATGTTCAAACGCTGAGGAAGCGTGCTGCGAGTGCGGACGCCGTCGGCGAAGCGAGCGAGGTCACCGCGCCCTTCTGAGGTGTCACCGGCCTCGTCCCCGTCTGCCGTGGGCGCGGCGGGACAGGCTAGGCGGTCAAAGGAGTGGGCTCGCACCTACGCGTCATCGGGGCCGGCGCCAGCATGTGACCCACAACGGGAGGATGCCCCGCCAGCTGCCCCGGTCGGCATGCCCTAAGCCAAAAGTCGTGGTGACTCGCGGGCTAAGACGGAGCCGGTTGGGACGACTTCCCCTCCGGTTGAAGTGAGGGGGCGTGGGTCGCAACCCAGGAGCGGTCCTCGCCCGGTGGGCCCATTGACGTCGGGTCAGGGCTTCAGAGTCGTACCGCTTACATCCTGGTATGCCTTACTTTGTTTTCTTTTTTTGATCTCGTTGTTGAGTTTTTTGGAGTATGACTGACCTGTACTTTTTAACAGCGGCCAGATGTTGATGGGGCTGAGCATCGCCCAACTCCTGTGCGGGAGGATTGGAGGCCCACCTTGCAGCGCGCCGTGGCGAGCGGCGGGGAGAGCATGGCGGTGGCGGTGGGTCCTTCCCTTCCAGAGGCGGCGTCCCTTGGGTCGGTTGCTAGTACGGCGGCAGCGGCGGTGGCGGTGTTGGTGGCGATCCCAGTGGTGACGGCGGAGGCCGCGTTGGAGGTGACCCTTGCGGCCCCGCCTCCATCGGCTGCGGTGGAAGAGAAGAGACCGGGCTCCCTGCCTCGCTAGGCGGGGGGCCGCACGGCTCACCCTCCCGGTCGGAGCTGGAGGTGCCGAGGGGAGATATGGCTGGGACGGAGTCAGAACGCCTGCCGGTGGGTCGTGAAACCAAGGTGGTGGAGATCCCCTCTGACGACGACTTTGCTTGGCGCCTCCCGCAAGCCACCGGGAAGATATCCTGAAGATACTACGAGATCTGTTAGGATACGTATGATCCTATGATTCATGTAATCTGTTATTACTTTTCGATTATCTCTCAGATCTAACCGACTTGTAACCATGCCCCCAGACTATATAAGGCGGGCAGGGACCCCCTCCAAACTTACGCAATATTATATGATAGCCAATACAATCCAGCAGACCACAGGAGTAGGGTATTACGTCGTACTGACGGCTTGAACCTGTCTAACTCATGTGTGTCTGTTATCTTCTTATTCTTGATTACACGCCTCTCCGTCGATAAATCTATCTTTATAGCATACCCCTTGGAGAACTAACAATAATATTCTGTCAACAAACCCTTTACCTGTAGCGCTATCCAAACGTGAAATAGGTCCTTTACATGTAGTGCTATCAAACATGAAATAGGTCTGGTCGGAGACAGTCCTACGCGGCGCGGGAGAGCCCAGGGCAGCCGCCGCGGCGGCGCGCGGACTGGGCGGCTTGCCGATCGGATCGGATCGGATAGGGAGAGGTGCCATGGAGAGAGAATTTGGAGGCGACTGGAGGGAGGTGCTAGTGGGTTTCCATTCAACCCTGCTATATATGGGCTGGCCTGTAGGATTATGCAGGCTGACGGAGCGGGCTGGCGGCGTAGCCCGGTCCACTTGCAAGCCTAGACGTGGCCCAACACAGTGCCAAAGGGTAGACAACCACAACCATCCCCACTCGTCACCTACTCCCGGCGCTATCCCTCCCCACTCCCACACCCAGCCGGGCGCCGGCGAACCCTAACCCTACCCCATGTCCTCTTCCTCGCTGCTGCCGCCGCCGCCGGCTTCGCCCATGGTGCCCGCGGAGGACGAGGCGCGCGACTGGGCGGAGATGCCGTCGGACGCGCTGGCGGCCGTGTTCGCGAAGCTGGACGTGGCGGAGATCCTGCTTGGGGCCGGGCTGGTCTGCCGCGCGTGGCGCCGTCTCGCGGCCTCGGACCCCACGCTGTGGCGCCGCGTCGACATGACCTACCAGGGGGACCAGCTGCAGACCGAGGAGGTCGAGGCCATGGCGCGCGCCGCCGTCGACCGCTCCGCGGGCACCATGGAGGCGTTCGGGGCCGAGACCTTCGTCAACGACGAGCTCCTCCGCTACATCTCTCAGAGGTCGGGGAAGCTTTACCCACTCCGTTTGCATTTCTTTTTGTTATTATAAATGGTGGATGGAGACACAGCCTCTAGCTAATTCGTGGTTGGTACTCACTGTGCATGATTACTGCAACCAATTTTGAGGAAAAATGTTAATCTTTCTACATTTTAAGAGCATTCTTAGCTAAACGTACGATTCCACCTCAATCTAAATTTAGATCAGACTGTTGGTCTTCCTTCGTCTGCCTATTCGTGTACGGGATTCGGTTACTTAGGATAAAATGACATGCTGTGAGTAGGTTAATCAGTCTAAGGTCGATACGAGAGATCTGAATTTACCACCTTTTTCACTTGCAGAAAAGAAAGTACGGGTCTGATATTGATGTCTTATCCTTATGATCTTTTTCGAGGACAAGACAATTTTAAAACTTAGTAGCCAAATAAAAATGGATGGAAAAAATGCAATTATTAAAAGCATGCATCTTACATGTGGCTTTTGTGTAGCATTTGTCTCTAGTCCTTGAACTTTTTCCACATTGACCTAGCTAGATTTTGTCTAGAACTCTAGATGTTAGGCTCGTCTCGGTGCACCAAAGGAACTGTGAGGCAGTTGCAAGCAGATCCTTTGGCCATATAGCGAAGGTCAAGAGCAGGATTTCTGGGATTAGACAATTCAATATTCATGGGCTGTTTGATAGTAGGATATAGAAATTCAATATCTTCGACGTGGAAACTTATGTCTTTCAAAAAAATTGTCTCAAAGGAAGAATTAACAGTTCGTCAATAAACTAGTAGGGTCCATGGTTTCTATAACAAACCTTTCTCTTGTAGTTGAAGCATTAGCCATCGTTGCTGGAATGAATCCAAATATTGCTAGCTAATGACCTTTTCTGCAGTTGATTCTTATGTCTTTGTCACCTTTGGCGAATGGCAAACTATCTTGTTTCTCAGACTTCACTGACCTTTATTTTTTTAGTAACCCTGCTTCATGCATTCTTGAGAAGAAACATTCGCGTAGTGGGCAGGAAGGGGAGGACCCTGATTAGTGATTACGCAGATGGTAGTCATGGTCAGTGCTGGGGTGAGCTTCTTCATCTCGACACCCTATGTTGAGGAAAGTAAAAGAGGGGTAGAGATGGGAAGGAAGATAAGTCTTTGCTTAAGTTCATGGTTACATCTAGGTTTATATAAGCACCGAGTCCCAACAACCTCCTAGTTCTGAGCATTATCAATCCAATCACTAACAACTCGAAGCAATCTAAGAAACTGAACTAACAAACCAATCAAACTCCTAACAGACTGGAACTGTAGTTTCCACACACGCTGCCACTCCATTATCGTCACTGTTGTTATCGTGCTGTTCTTCTTGGCCTGGTGGGAATAGTGCTTGCCCCACACTACATAACAATTTGTCTCTGATGTTCAGAGTATCTGGAAGCTTGGCAGCTTGCATATCTTTCACCCTATTGTCTGATTTCTTAAGAATTTGTCAGAGAATTTCTGAATGGACTGGTATTTGAGGAAGAAAATTAAATTGTTGCCTGTGACATATGTGTAAAAGCTTGACCAACCTAGGAGGAACTAGGTGCCTTTTTATTTATGATGTGAAGAATAGACCCCCAAATTTTCCTCAACAAGGACTTGAACTTGGTGGTCTGGGTGTACACCCATGCCTTCAACCGAGTAAACTCAGTTCCTGTTCCTATTGCTGCATATTCATAATAATAGCTTGATGTTGAATGTTGACTTGACAAATTTGATTATGCCATGCAGCTTGATATTAGTCTACAATCATTTACTATAACTAGATTCAGCTTATATAGCTATAAAAGGAAAAGATCATAATGTAATTGAAGTGTCTGGTGCCAAATTATTACTATCATCTGTGATTATTTTCTTTCTCCTACTTGAAATTACTCGTGTTGTTTAGCGTTGTGTAAATGCTTGCAAATGACTTCTTAGTCAGAATTGATATTTTATTTTTGTTGTTTGTTTAGTTGACTTGGGGCTCTTGTTGGGTTTCAACTCTAGCCTACCCCAACTTGCTTGGGACTGAAAGGCTATGTTGTTGTTGTTTGTTTAGTGTTTTCTGTGTGCAATTGTTTGCTTCAAGTTCCACAAATTGAACTAGCTCACCTATAATTTTTTTGTGCTGCTGCATCAACTACGTTTTTTTTGGACCCGGTACCAACTTTGATTTACTACAGTTACCAGTTTCAGCAAGTTTGAGTTCTCATTTATGCTGAGATCATGCTTATCCCTGTTAGAGGTGTTTTACTGTGGTTCGTTATCCTTGTGTTGTTTCAATCCTTTAGCAAGATGTTATACGTAGATTGTTTGTAAAGTGTCAACTCACGCAGTATTGAGCTTTTTTTTTTTTTGTGGTTTGTGTGTTGAATTTTGCCTCCAATTAGGTTTAGATAATTTTTGATATATTGTTGTTGATTGATTTAAGAACTGGCATTGATTTACTGAAGTAGTAGCACAAGTTTTTATTCTGCCTGTTATGATCTTAGAAATCAGCTTGGGTCTGGCACCTGATTATTTTGGATTGACTAAAGCTAAACTCATCCATATTTACACACTCTGCATGCAGGGCCCCCTCATTGAAGAGCCTCCATCTCTGCTTGTGCCATTCTGTCACTAATGAAGGTTTTGCAGAGGCAATTAATTGTTTCCCTCTGCTTGAGGAGCTAGATGTTACATTCTGCTCATTGAATGGCAGCATGTGTGAGACTACTGGGAGAGCCTGCCCACAACTTAAATGCTTCAGGTTGAATGAGCGCTGGTCTGTTCTTCAAAGTGAGTTTGCACCCTACGAGGGCATGGATGATGACACGGAAGCATTAGGGATCGCTAGCACCATGCCTGGGCTCCAAGAACTTCAGTTGATTGGTAACCAGCTGACCAATGACGGACTCATGGCAATCCTTGACCGTTGCCCTCGCCTTGAATCCCTTGACATTCGCCAGTGCTACAACATACAAATGGACGATGCGCTGAAATCGAAATGTGCTAGGATAAGAGATCTGAAGCTTCCTCATGACTCCATCTCTGACTTCAGGTATCGGGCTTACATCGTCAGCAGCATATCTAACTTGGGCTCTGATTTTGAGTTGGATATGTATGATGATCTGCTGGATGTGGTCACCGAAGATGATGATGCTGATTTTGATGATATGAATGATTTCGATGACACAGTCTCAGATGGAGGCATGTACGATGATGACTTTGATATCTGAAGCAAGAAATTATTTGGAACAGCTTTTCGGTGCCCCATGTGAAGTGCTGTGAGTTGGAATGGTTTGGCATCCCCTTGTGTTTGAGATTCGGGTAGCTAGGATGGAATCTCCCTGATGTTTATACTTATGCGCCTCTCCATTTGTTGTAAGAAGCTGGAGTAGCTAAACTGGTTCTAATTGATGTAGACTGGTTGGATTTTTTATATTTTGATGAACCTTTTTAATTGATATTTTAATAATAACTTATTAGGGCCAAAAAATTTGTATATATACCTCTTGGCCATGTTAGAGATGTGAGTACATGTTAGTATGCACTATGGATCCAAACATGCCCTATGGATGTGTCGAATTTTTTTTTTTTAAAAATGAACAGTCAAAATACATTTTTTTTAATTGGTTTTTATATTTTTACTGAGTACATGTTACACAGTATGTGGTTTTGCACCGTATATTTCCCCTGTCAAATTAACGCTCGGCCATTTTGACGGAGATGAGTATTGACTCAGGACTCAGGTGATGCTAGGAAGCACTTCCCATATGCTCTATATGTGATGCATATGATTTAGTGAGTAGGGTTTGAGCCCCCTCTTGGTACTTCTCATGCTGGTTGCTTTTCAGCCGCAGCTCCTCAGCCTACCAGTGATCGTCCCTCAACGAGAGGCTACAAGTGATCGCTATTAATTCCTTGGGTGATGATGTGACCCTTGTGGCGGCTATGGCTCAGATGCATATACTCATGGCAAGTGCTCGCCTTGGTGGTGTGGTGAAATCTTAGGTTAAATCCTTGTATCTCACGCGCTTGTTGTTGTGTTTTCGCTTGTCTTGCACTCCATTTCTTTCTCTTACGTTGACATTTAGTATTTCCACCTCATCTATCTCTTTGTCTAGGGGAAAGGTACAAAAGGGGTCTGCTAACCTCGAAGGAAGTGTGTGGTAATTGAGGAATCTATTTTTGGATCGATTTGGTGTTGTTTTTGTAGTTTTTAGTCTAGAAGCGTTCAAATTTCCGAGGGAAACATAAAAACCGTAGGGAAATAGGAGGATTTCAGTAGTGTCTACTTTGAAGTATGAAAAAAATAACGTTTTAAGCCTAAGCGAGCACATCATTTCACTCAAGTCGGTCAAGAAATTAAAAAACAAAGGAAGCCGGAAAACAAAATGTGTGAAGGAAGCAAGCTAAATTGAGCACTTTGATCGCAAAGCTAGGAGACAAATTGACATTTGGACCGAAAGCCGAAAGGGAAAACAGATGGAGCGGCCCATATTATAGCCTAGCGCAGCACCGAATGTATGAGTTCCGAATCCTGGTTTCCACGCTCGTGCTACACATGTCTTGAACTCTTGATTAACCATGTTTTACGTCTGGTTGCATTGGATAGCTTGACCAGCCCAAATCCACCTTTATGTTCCTCACTCTTACCCAATGAGCAGGATGGTGTACAGGAATCCCTTGCTCAACTTATCAACCAACAAACCACTGATGAACAGATGATGCTCATCCTAACCGCTATGTGGTACATATGGAAAGATCGCAGATTTCAGAACAAACCATGGAATGTTTGGCAGGTACATCATGCAGTGGCTGCTGACATTGTGGCCAGTTCGCTTCAAAAGCAAGACCAGGCACACCACGAACACCAAATGCCGCAGCTGCGTGACCAATTCACAGACCAAGCCAAGGTATGCACCACTTTACTGCAGGTACCGAAAGACAAGGAACCTATGAGCCACGGCAGCAGTTGCACCAGGAAAGAGACGCAGAAAATAATGAAGACCGGCGACTAAGGCTATCTCAGCACAGACCCAAACCAGAGATCCATTCCATGATTTAGGCCATGCACAATAAATAAGTCACGCACCCAGAACATGTCTTCTCCAATAGCCTATGCAAAAGTCCTCTCATGCTCCCTCTCCTCTCTCTCCGCTCGATCCCTCTCTCTCTTCTCTCCCCCAGGCGGCAGCTCCAGATCCGTGGAGGCGCCTCACCAGCGACGGCGGAGGCGGGCCACAACCCTACGGCGCCGCTCCTCCCCGCCCCCCGCCTTCGCAGGCTCCTCCGCTTCCACGCCTCCTCCTCTGCCTCAGCCTCCGCGACGCCCCAAGCCGACCGCCGCTCCCCCCGGCCGGCGGCGTCGCGCCGCCCATCCTCCTCAACATGGAGTGCGAGCACGCCACCCGCCGCGCCGACGTTGACGCCTTCCTCGCCTCCCTCGGCGTCGACCCGGGCGAACTCGCGGGCCTTGAGCTCCCGGTCACCGTCGACGTCATGCGGGAGCGCGCCGAGTTCCTGGGTTCCCTCCTCAGACCGCTGGGAGTCGGATCTGGGCCACGTGGCCGCCTGCTCGGAGCGTCGGCGGCTCCTCGGCGCTGTCGCGCTGGCCGCGCTCCTCCGTGGACCCGCCTCGCTACGTCGGCTGCTCCTCGCCGCGGCCGCTCCTCTCCGCGCAGGACGCGCCCGCCGCGGACCCGCCGCACCCCGCTCCCTGCCTTGCCCCACTAGCTGCGCCCCGCCGTGGACCCGTCTGGAAGTGCCGGCGGCTCCCCGCCGCGGGCTCGCCTCGCCGAGCTAGCCGCGCCTCTCCAAGGGCCCACCACTACGGGCGTCAGAGATTTGCGTCGTCTCCCTGAAAGACGCTTATTTGCGTTTCATCTCGGGTGGTATGCAAAATGGGTTCTCTGTTTGGGTGTTCTGTTAGACCGTGTTTCTGTATGACTCATTTTGCGTATGGGTAACGTTATGGGTGACAGTCTAACACAGGAACGTGAGAGGCTACAGCTCACACGCGCCTCTCATTTATGCAGGGAAACAAGAATGCAGGTGCAGAGAGCAGGCATGCAGGCGCCTCTCATTTATGTGTTGATCATCCTTTCATCAATGGTCGGAGTAAATTAAAAAGCAACTCGATCTCCAACCGATCTGATGGTCGCGGTCACTGGTCAGTATATGTGTGTGACACTACACAACACCACCAACAGTCCGCTAGTACAGCAAGTGGAATATATAAGAAAGAACCAAAGAGGCGGCGGCCTGCCGAGTGCCGACGAGGCGACGAGACGTACGTGTGTGGCCAGCGGCGGCGGATCATATCGAGTCGCCGTGCACCCCGCCGGCGAGCGAATTGCTCCCGGCGCCAAGGACGACGACGACCAGAATATAATTATGCTGGTTGAGTTCGGTAGAGAGAGCTGATGAGCATTTCATCGATCATCGGCTTCAATTCAGTTATTACATCGATATATAATCCATGCATCAACGACCTGTTTGGACGACTGTCACTGTGCTCTCGACCTGACGCCGGCGTACGTCGTCCCGGCCCATCGTCGATGGCCGGCGACGGCTGTGAATAAGCCTGCATGCATGTACATGTATGTATTTAAACTATGGGGGTGTTTGGTTCCTACAGGAAAATTTTAGTCCCTGTCCCATCGGATATTTGGACACATACATGAAGTATTAAATATAGACGAAAAAAATAACTAATTGCACAGATTGTGGCTAATTTGCGAGACGAATTTTTTAAGCCTAACTAGTCCATGATTTAACAATGTGGTGCTACAGTAAATATGTGCTAATGGCGGATTAATTAGGCTTAATAAATTCGTCTCGTAAATTAGTCTCCATCTATGTAATTAGTTTTATAATTAACTCATATTTAGTTCTCCTAAATAACATCCGAACGTCCGATATGACATAGACTAAAATTTAGTCCATGGAACCAAACACCCCTTATATCCGATATATATATCCAGAGGTCGATCTCGGTGCAGCGATAGATCTGACGCGGCAGACGTATTCGTTCAATGTATATACATGCATGCATGTGTGGGGTGTGGACAAGGACTGGTGACGGCAACAAATTCAGAGATTAGTCTATAGTCTAGCAGCGGCCTGCAGGATGTGTACGGGTACGTATGTATACGTGCAAACAAAGCTCACTTTGTGCGTCGTATATATCAGGTATATAGCTAGTAGCCCAACAGTGTGGGACTCTTGAGTTGAGGCTCAGTCAGCAAGCAACCACCGAATGAAACTGGCCTGCTTCCAGTAGCACTAGTCTACTAACTCTCGTCAGAAAGCGCCCAAACCCTCTCTGAATTGAAAGCATCGTCAGGAAACAGGCCATGCACACTCGGACGACTACATACCCACGCATGCAGCCAATGCAAAGCTAGCTCTCTCAATCAGCTATGACACTAGCTAGACACAAGGTAAGTGGAGCAAGTAAACACTAAGACGTAGTGGGATACCCATTTCGCCCTTGTGCTGCCCCCTCCCCTCACCCCCACCAAGCATATATACACACCTCACAGTAGAGCCCATCAGGTATTTTCTGGATTACAGTCAAGTGGGAAACCTCTCGTCCATCAAGATCCAATATATAATGTCGCTCAAGGTCCAGAACATTTCGACTGGGGAATAATCTTCTCCCCTTATCTGTACTTTGTCTATGATGCAATGGAATTTTAACTTGAAAAAAAAGGATCAGCTGTAACCCCATGTTGCTTCAAATAAAGAGCCGCCGGCCAGTGTTGACGAACACTTTAGGCAAGGAATGATACTTTACTTGGAGATGTTTTGAGTAGAAGATCGTCAGGATTGCTTGATTAGCGTAGAAGGTTTGACTACTAATTATGTGTACTAATTTATCTACAAACTTACGTGGCTCAAGGAGGGCTCAATAATCATCTCTATCGCTTGTAACCACAAAAAACAAAGGAGATCAAGAGGAGCCTTAATCAACGGCGGCTTTACCCGCTTTATTTGGTCCGACGACGTGACCTTAGCGTCCCATTTCTCTGTCAGTCGTCACATGACTGCTGGTTGCTGTTAACCCATGTTCCAGGACACGTATGTTGCATTGCATGCATCAGATCGACCACCACATTATTAAACTAAAGCTAGCATATTGATGTAGTCTTCTGTCTGTGTGCACCGCACACCTGTGGGCATACTGGCATGAACACATTAGCGAACAACGTTGCTGTTGTTGGAATTGATGGACACATTACCGCACACACAGCTGTAGCACTCAAGCTGTGTGTGCATCAAACACTGCGCAGTGCAGGATGGGAAAAATTTATTTATTTTTAGGAAGAAAGGGAAAAATAAAGCCTAGCACAACAACTGATTAAACAAGCAGCATCTGAAAGCAGACCTACATTGTTTCAAAAAAAAAAGCAGACCTACTAGCTGGAGTGCCCGTCTATCAGTATACCACTACAGGAAACACAAAGCGTGCATGCTCCTGCTACTACCCAGGCGTAACAAAAGATGTAGCTAGCGTCGGAGAGTTGTATTTCTATTCGTCCACTAAAGTTGCCAGCAAAAGGATTGATGCGGACTTTGTCGAGTAACATCCGGAAAAAGGATCACCATGGCCTGCGTCTCACGTCGAAGGAGAAGAAGGGAAAAAAAGCTTCAGAGTGCATCATTGCAACTATGCATGCAAACACTAAGCTAGATGAGATTGTTTAATTAGCAAATGCAGATTTATTTGTTCCTGATCCTTTTCAGAATTTCCCTACAACAACCAAAGTGGTCTGCATGCGGTTGCAAATGCAGGAAACAAACACACTGCGCGCGCCATCGATGTACAGCAAGGAACAAATAAAGTTGAGGGACGGCACAGCACCGACCAAACCCAAACGCTGGCTGCATCGTCTCCTCCGGCCACCAGACAATACATCATCGAAGCTACTTGAAGCTGGGCGACTAATTCCTTGAGAACTTGACAAGTGCCCATCAGCAAAACATAATAGGTACTCTACTTAGCTAGTACTGTACGAGGCACAGGACAAGTACACACAGTGACGATGTATATATATATATCAGCCTGGCTTTACCACAAAAGATAGAAAGAGAGGAAAGCAGCAGGTAGCTTTGGTTGGGTTAGGTCATGGACCCATGGCTGTATGCGGTTGCGGAGGCGAAGTAAAGGCCGGACAAGGACCGGAGAGAGAGACACACACACAGCAGCAACAATGTTCGTTTGAAGTTATCAGTCCATTTTATCGGTCATCGTACAGGGTTTTTTTCTCATACCAGTACCGCTCCCTCCTCCAGCCTGCAGTACACAGCCATAGGCATATGGCGATCTCAAGGAGCGGACCGGAGCCCGGAGCCCGGAGACCTGTCATCATTTGCCACCACTAGTAGTAAAGCCGCATAACTAGGAGTAACAGCTAACACCACACCGGCCGGCACCCTCTACCTCAACCTGTCTCGTCCGCACCGCTAACACCACCAGCGCGCACGACTCTTGGGCACCGAGCGAGCCCAGCCGTCCATGTCCATGGCGGTGGCAGTGCCGGCCCTAAGGGTAGACCACGACGTGCGACGGCTGAGGGCTGAAGCGGAGGAGGAGTCCAAGCCTAGGTATACAAACTCTTAGGTTAATTAGTTCATTAGACATTAGCAAACTAATAAGAAGAGAGACATAGAACTGGCTAGACGGTCCAAAAAGACAACATTGACATTTTTTCCTAGTTTTCTTTCCCCACGACCTTCGGGTAGAGAGGAGGCGAGGAGTCACACTGCACACAACACACTCTGATCGTGGGTTCGGGACGTGCGCCTTACACGCGCGGAGCTGAAGAGCTGCGCCGCTGCGAAGAGCTAGACTACCGGAGACACGGACACGACGCACAAAGACGGCGACCAGACGTGGCTCTACGACGACGACATCTTGATTCTTTGCTTCTTATGAATTGCGATCACCGATTAGTTGTTTAGGTCCAAGGTATTTTTTCTTTTTTATTTTAAATTCAAATTAATTATTTGTATAGTATTCCAGACTTCTAGTACTTTGTACCCATATAGTTATATTTTTCTACGAATTTACATGTTAGAATTTTATAATGTTACCTACGAAATATTTGTCATGGGTGAGAAAAGAAAACGAATATATTATTTTTTAATCTACATTATTCCTCGATAATTATCATACATCTACATATATATTCCTTAATCTATATTGTTCCTCGATAATTATCAGACATGTTAAATTAAAAATATGTTATTGAATTTGCTTTTATTTTGTAAGTAAAATTAGCGCCTATATATTATGAAATTTTATACATGATTAAAAGGGGCCGTTACGATGAGATCGTGAAGGGCCCTTAAAATCCAGGACCGGCACTGGTCGGTGTGCGGCGGCCTGCGGCGCCGCGTCTGACGTACGTCTCCCTTCCTTGATTCCTGGTCGCTTCTCATCCCTCGTCGTACCCTGGCGTGTTTGTCTCATCTCATCCTTGCCGCTCGCCAATTGCACTCCTCCATCTCCACGACGCGTGCACGTACGTACGTGTAGAGGCGTAGCCCTCTTTCTTCCACATACAAAGATCCCTCCCTTGTTTGGTTGGTCACCAGGAGGCAGGAGTCGCGGCGTGTCGTGCCGTGCCGATGTCCGAGTCCAGCAGGGCGTTCCACCTCGACGCCCCGTCGTCGTCCACCTCCTCGTCGGCCGCCGCCGGCGACCATCACCATGGGAAGCCCGCCGCCTCGGCCTCGACCGCGGGCCACGGCCGCGGCAGCGTGCCGTTCCACAGGCTGTTCGCGTTCGCCGACGTCGCGGACGCCGCGCTCATGTCCCTGGGCACGCTCGGCGCGCTCGCCAACGGCGCCGCGATGCCGCTCATGACCGTCCTCTTCGCCCGCCTCATCGACGCCTTTGGCGTCGCCGCGGACACGCGGGACGTCGTCGCGCGGGTCTCCGCCGTCTCGCTCCAGTTCCTCTACCTCGCCGTCGCATCCGCCGCCGCATCCTTCGTGCGTAAGTACATTTATTTACATGCACACTGACTGCTCCGGCTGCTCCACCGACACTCTCACTGACGGACATCCATCCACGTTTCCACAGAGGTGGCGTGCTGGATGATCACCGGCGAGCGGCAGGCGGCGCGGATCCGGGGCTTGTACCTGCGGGCCATCCTGCGCCAGGAGGTGGCCTTCTTCGACCAGCGCGCCACCACGGGCGAGGTCGTGGGCCGGATGTCGGGGGACACCGTGCTCATCCAGGACGCCATGGGCGAGAAGGTCGGCAAGTGCATCCAGCTGCTCGTCGCCTTCGCCGGCGGGTTCGCCGTCGCCTTCGCGCAGGGCTGGCTCCTCGCGCTCGTCATGCTCGCCACCATCCCGCCGCTCGCGCTCGCCGGCGCACTCATGTCCAGCGTCGTCGCCAGGATGGCATCCCTCGGACAGGCCGCCTACGCCGACGCCGCCGTCATCGTCGACCAGACCATCGGCTCCATCACAACAGTAAGCCGACACCGATCGATGCTCGTTCGTTCATGTCGGTCCGATTCGATGACACGTCCCTGCAACACACACGCCCCCCACCACAGGTCGCGTCTTTCACCGGCGAGAGGCGGGCGGTGGCCAAGTACAGCAGCTCGCTCAAGAGGGCGTACAGCTCCGGCGTCTGGGAGGGGCTCGCCGCCGGCGTCGGCATGGGCATCGTCATGGTGCTCCTCTTCTGCGGCTAGTCCCTGGGGATTTGGTACGGCGCAAAGCTCATCCTGGACAAGGGCTACACCGGCGCACAAGTCATGAATGTCATCTTCGCAGTGCTCACTGGCTCACTGTAAGTTTTTTTTTTCGTCTTCACTAAAACAGGCATTTCCGACAGAATTTAGTTGCACCAATAATCTCATCTCAATAAGTGTCAGTCAAGATCGTGACAAGTGTGTGACCAAATAGTCTTTATCTGCAACTGCAAGAAACGATTGGGTGGTTTCAGGAACAAAAAGACTACGAAAACAAATGTTCATGTTGCTTTCTCTGTATACATGATAAATCTATCAGGATTCTGCCGTTTTCTGTCTATGATAAAGCCTACTATATTTGGATTTGCCCCTGATTAAGACATGTCAGGCAGGCCACTCGGCAGTTTGACGGTGATAAGCACTAGATGTTGTCAGCAAACAAATAAAGCTAGACCAACCCTGCACGTTTGGTTTTATTCAGTTAGCGCTTAGCAGCAACAAACCAATTGCAGAACATGCCAACCTTGCCTTTTTGTTTCAACAGGTTCATACCATCCATACCCAGCAAGGTTGGCAGGAACCGAGCACTAGTGTTGTTGAGTGACCGTAACTGTCCAACCCAATCGAATCGAATTCTCATGAAATTCACTTTTGTCTTTTGACAAACCTTTTCACTTTTGTCTTTTGCGCTGGCACAGTTTCATATCATGTACAGGAGATAATTTTCTATCTTTAGTTAGTGCTAAATGATGCAACTACTGCACTCTCAGCATGCTTTCTTGTCACCGAATTCAAAGTACTGTTGATTGCACATGGAGTTCTTCGATCAGACCAACAGAATTAGTTAACTTAGCAAGCTGACCCTCTTGCTATTGCAATCACCAGAGCTCTGGGCCAGGCATCTCCGAGCATGAAAGCATTTGCCGGAGGGCAGGCTGCGGCATACAAGATGTTCGAAACAATCAACAGGGAGCCTGAGATTGACGCATACAGCACGACAGGTAGGAAGCTGGACGACATTCAGGGAGACATTGAGTTCAGGGATGTTTACTTTTCTTATCCAACAAGGCCTGATGAACAGATCTTCAGTGGTTTCTCCCTTGCCATACAGAGTGGCACAACTGTCGCACTGGTTGGGCAGAGTGGGAGTGGCAAGTCGACGGTTATCAGCTTGATTGAGCGGTTCTATGACCCTCAGCTCGGTCAAGTTCTGATAGATGGTGTTGATCTAAGGGAGTTCCATTTGAGGTGGATCAGAAGTAAAATCGGCCTCGTGAGCCAAGAACCAGTCCTGTTCACTGCGAGCATAAGAGACAACATAGCTTATGGCAAGGACAATGCAACCGATGAGGAAATCAGAGCTGCAGCTGAGCTTGCTAATGCCTCCAAATTCATAGATAAAATGCCCCAGGTCAGAAGACTTCTTATCCTATGAATTTACAAATTTCATCACTGATGATGAATTCTAAAGAAAATATATGAGACAAGCTACCCTGCTATGTGTTTGAAATTCTTGATGTTTTTTACATTTCCCAGGGTTTTGCTACTTCAGTTGGTGAACATGGAACACAACTTTCAGGTGGGCAGAAGCAAAGAATAGCCATTGCCAGAGCAATTCTCAAAGATCCAAGAATCTTACTATTAGATGAAGCAACAAGCGCTCTAGACACTGAATCTGAAAGGATTGTACAGGAGGCTCTTGATAGGGTCATGACGAACCGGACAACTGTCATAGTTGCTCACCGTTTGAGCACTGTCAGGAATGCTGACACCATTGCCATGATTCATCGAGGATCAGTAGTCGAAAAAGGTATTTCTTTTTTCCTGAAATCATAACTTGCCTTTTCTGGTATCAGCTTGGCTCCTTAAAATTTCACACTTCACCAGGTTCGCACCATGATCTTGTAAGGGATCCAGAGGGGGCTTACAGTCAACTGATACGCCTACAGGAAACGAGCCATGCTTCAGAGGGTGCAAACTACCAGAACAAGTCAAGCAGGAAGGGTGATTCTAGGATTCACTTCGGCAAGCAAATGTCGACAAATCAGTCACCAAGCCAAAGGTCACCACAGAACAGCAGCAGCAACCACTTGTTCTCAGTATCACATGATGTGCCTCTAGAAATTGACGTCCAGAACAGTTCATCAAAGAATATAGATGAAGAAATTCAGCACGAAGTGCCTCTCAGTCGCCTCGCCTCACTTAACAAACCCGAAATCCCAGTGCTTATCCTTGGTTCTATTGCTTCGGCTGTCAGCGGAATGATCTTCCCGATCTTTGCGATACTTCTATCGAATGTGATCAAAGCATTTTATGAGCCGCCGCGTATTCTGAGGAAGGATGCTGAGTTTTGGTCATCTATGTTCTTGGTATTCGGTGCAGTGTACTTCTTGTCACTTCCTTTTGGCTCATACCTTTTCTCAGTGGCTGGGTGCAAGTTGATAAGAAGGATCAGACTGATGACATTTGAAAAGGTGGTCAATATGGAGATCGAATGGTTCGATTACCCAGAGAATTCAAGTGGAGCAATAGGCGCAAGGCTATCGGCAGATGCAGCAAAAGTGCGGGGGCTTGTGGGTGATGCATTGCAACTGGTGGTGCAGAACTCGGCAACTTTAGTTGCCGGTCTGGTAATTGCTTTTGTATCAAACTGGGAGCTCTCTCTTATTATACTGGCTCTGATACCGCTTATTGGCCTCAACGGATGGATCCAGATGAAGTTTATTCAAGGATTCAGTGCAGATGCAAAGGTATGACAAGAAGCCATAACAAATGTTGCTGTTTCTTCAGTTAGATGAACATATTATTCACATCAATTCACGGATTCTGTGTTATGATTTCAGTTGATGTATGAGGAGGCAAGTCAAGTAGCAAATGATGCAGTGAGCAGCATAAGGACAGTGGCATCATTTTCAGCTGAAGAAAAGGTGATGGATTTGTACAAGAAAAAATGTGAAGGACCATTAAGAGCAGGGATCAGGACAGGAATAACAAACGGCGTTGGCTTTGGGGTTTCCTTCTTCTTACTGTTTGGAGTATATGCAGCCAGCTTCTATGCCGGTGCACGGCTTGTAGAGAACGAGAAAACAACTTTCCCCAAAGTTTTCAGGGTATGTATCATGTTAAATATTAGATGTTTGCATTATAAAAAAGTGAATTTTAATGGCATAGAACATCTATAAATGGTAATGTTTTTACCATGACACTGAAATACATACTGGACATTGCAATGATTTTTTGATTACTCGATATCATGGACATTTGCAACTTTATGAAGAATGATAAGTAATTTACAATGAGATATTCACTGATTCCGACTTCAAATAAACTTTCAAAAAATATTTACTGATGGATTTCAGTGTTATAAAGCATTTATAAATGATATATTTATTTACACTGCAATATAAACTTGAAGATGGCAAGGATGATCTAATAATATGATGGCCAGTTAAATATAATAATTGCAGAGGATAACACTATCCTATGTTGGGTATCTGAATGCAGGTATTTCTTGCTCTCAGTATGGCAGCAATCGGGGTGTCACATACTAGTACCATGACATCAGATTCTTCCAAAGCAAAATCGGCTGTATCTTCTATATTTGCCATCATGGACCGAAAATCAAGGATAGATCCAAGTGATGATTCTGGGGTAACCCTGGAGCCACTAAGTGGCAACATCGAATTTCGGCATGTGAGATTCAGATATCCAACACGGCCCGATGTTCAGATTTTCGAAGACCTATGCCTGACAATTCAATCTGGAAAGGTACTAAACATCTTAATTTCTAAGGATTACAGTGTTACTTGATTTCAGCCTATCATCATATAGCGTACAAGTTTATGATACCGAGCATAGCTAACTGTTTGCATTATGTCTCTTACCTGTTAGACTGTTGCACTTGTTGGAGAGAGTGGTAGTGGCAAATCAACAGCGATAACATTGCTGCAGAGATTCTATGATCCTAACGCAGGCCATATACTCCTAGATGGAGTGGACATACAGAAATTCCAGCTGAGGTGGCTAAGGCAACAGATGGGGCTGGTGAGTCAAGAACCATCCCTGTTCAACGACACGATACGGGCAAACATTGCCTACGGAAAGGACGGGCAAGCAACAGAATCGGATATCGTGGCTGCCGCACGGTTGGCAAATGCTCACAAGTTCATCAGTTCACTGCATCAGGTAATAATGCATGCCTCAAACGTGCTAGCCTGCGTACTGTCTACTCTGCATAACTAACTAGATGATATATAAAAAAAAAATGTCACCTTACAGAGATCAGCTATTACCTGAACAATAATGCAGGGGTATGACACCATGGTTGGGGAGCGTGGGGCTCAGCTATCAGGAGGGCAGAAGCAGCGCGTCGCCATTGCCCGCGCCATCGTTAAGGACCCCAAGATCCTTCTACTCGACGAAGCGACAAGCGCGCTCGACGCAGAATCCGAACGGACAGTGCAGGACGCCCTGGACAGGGTGATGGTGAACAGAACAACAGTGATCGTCGCGCACCGGCTGTCCACGATACAGGGCGCTGATGTGATCGCGGTGGTCAAGGATGGCGTGATCGTCGAAAAGGGGAGCCATGATACCTTGATCAGAATTGAGGGTGGCGCGTACGCGTCCCTCGTCGCGCTCCATTCAACAGCGCCGTTGTAGCACGTGGCAAGGTCCAGGCAGAAGGGATAGTCTGAATTTGTGATAGGTGAGCAAGACTGGCAGCTTAACAAAGTTCAGCCGCTGGTATTTGTTGTGCAGCTCCTGGTGAAATAGTTACAAGGCAAAGATATATAAACTCTGCAGCATAGCTAAGCAGGAAAGAAGATTACACAACAAATAGCAATGTAGCAATCATGTCTAAGTTACTACTAATATGAATACAGATATTCAGTGTAACATATACTGAATGTAGTATATATATTACATAATATAACAACAAAGAAGTAGATGATGTCGGCATCTCCTTACCTTATTGCCTGCCTTGAGTTCATCCCAGTGGGAAGGAAAGCTTAGCCTTCACTCCTTCAGGTGTGCCAAGAACACGAGCATCTGTCTACCAACTCGGGAGGGGCAGACCTTGTAGCGACAGATCAAGTGAGGAGAAGAAAATAATCTATCACAATTCCGCCACCATAAAACCGTAAATAATTTCAGAAGATGCTGAATTCAAGAAAGTCCTCCAGTGAATCGAACTATAAATTAAGAGACTGATGAACCCTAGAGAAGATAAGCAGCATCTAAAAGCCTGCAGAAAACATTTTGGTTCTCGTCAGAACTCAGAGGAAGGAGGCACCGCAAGTTAGCAGCCAGGATTTTTTTAACACCTTTTGTAAACTAATTTTAAATCTAACATTATTTTATTTTATTTTCAAAACTAATACTTTTGTCCGCGTCTATTTCCCTGGCGCGGCGAAACGTCTGTGTCGCGCCATGCATGATGGCACGACGAGAGGGATGACGTGGCGACGACCGGAGCGCTGACCGGTGACGTGGCAGGGTCTGCCGCGCCACCGATCTTGCCGCGGCGTCGTCGCGCCATCCCTCACGGCGCGGCAGTCCCAGGTAAATATCGCCCGCGAGCCACCCTCCCTCTGTCTACCTTAACGCGGTGGACGACTTCCGCGCCGCGCCCTCACGCCACTCCCCAGTGCTGTCGACGTCCGGCCCTCCGTTGCCGCCTCCATCCCTCCCTTCCCTTCCATTCCCTGGACGCCTCCCTCCTTCCTCGGCCTCGTTCAAGGTAATGACGGACTTTTTATTTTCGTTTGAATGGTGGATTGAAATATTATGAATGAGAGTTAAGGTTAGGATGAAAATTATGTTTGGAACTATAGGCTATGGCTTGGAGAAAGATATTAGTTTGATTTTGTTAATGTTAAGGTTAATTATTTAGTTAGAAGTATATTTACCATGTATATTTTTGTTGCTATAAGTGTTGGTTATATAATTTGAGTTGCAATACAGATGATTATATTTTACATTAATTTGCGTTGTTTTGATTGATGTTTAATTTGAACCGTTTTATTAGATGGAAGACATATTTCGGGAGCAGTTGTGGTGAAAACGGGGTCGTCCTAGAGAATTATACCCTGACGAGTCTAGCAAAGATGCCCCCGTCTCTCCTGACCTCCCTGTCCCTAACTGTGACTGTGGTCGTCCGGGCGACGTGTTTCAATCGAGACATCCGGACACAGCGGCTCGTTGCTTCTACACATGAAGTCGTTTTAATATAAGTAATTGTTTCCGTATGTTTTTTTCTTCATTTGTATTATTAGGTTACTAATATTTTATTGGAATTTTATTATGTAGGCCCATGAGAGGTGCGTTTTCTTTCAATGAATCGACGGTGCAGACAAGTTTGACTCCAGATACCTCCTTTTCGACGATTGGTGGAGAGGGCGACATCCACGAGAGCACTTTGAGTGGTGGGTTCCACCTCCCCCAAACCCCCCTCCAATGAAGGATAAGGAGAAGCACTTAGCCGCAGTTAGACGACTCGAGGAACCTCCTCTGTGCGATTACGGAGATTGAGCTGTGATAAACCCTGAGAATACATTGGAGTTTAGGTGTCCAAACAAGCATGAAGTAAGTGCAAAGTGTATGTGTTGAAATGTTGAGCTATATGTGTTCATGTACTAATGTCACCTTATTTAGGTGTTTTCAATGGCGAGGTGTCGTTTCAAGGAGTGGTTGTATGGTCCTAAGAACCAATGGCCGGAAGAACCGCCAAAGGTTAAGGAAAAGAAGAAAGAAAGGATAATTTACAAAGCACCTCCTGTCATGTGCGAATGTGGTGTTAAATTCAACTATGGCATAGTCCCTTCAAAGCTTGGAATAGGCCATTATTGTGGCCATATGGTTTACTATGATGAGGTTGGTTATTGGTGTTGAAAATCTAAAATTGTATTTTCTGGATTTTTTGAAGAATTATGATATAATTTTTCGTTTGAACAGAGCACTAGGAAATGCAAGTGAGAATCTTATGATGGTCAAGATAAGTTCTTGGATGACTCGAAGAGGATGCAAGTAATTGCACGGAAGAGGGGATATGGACGTAACTATATCGACCACTTTGTTAAACTACGAAAGAAGAACATGCGTGAGTTTGCTAGAAAGAGCGGTATTCGTAACCCGACCGATGTCAGGCTTGATAAATAGGGGCCAGAGAGACGGAGGACATTAGAGGAGGATAGGGCAAGGAAGGCTGCAATGGAGGAGGAAACAGTACAAATGCGGGTCTTGAATGACTATGTTGCTGCATTGTGTGCAAGTGAGTCATTGGAAGCCTTCTTACTTTCGTTGCCTGCTTTTAATTGTACTATAATCGTGTTAGTAACTTGTTGCATTTTATACATGAAGGGATTGGATGAAGCGGGGACCATGCCGCAGAGGTGGCCCGTGCAAGTTATGTGGAAAACAAGTTACATGAGTCAAAACCCGAGCCGGTCGCATCGTTCTATGTCCGATTGTGTTGGACAATGAGGAGGACGAGGATGAGGACAACATTGCCAGGTTGAGCGATCTCATCGCTCTAGCAGAGGCGGGCTTATAGGTGAAGAAGAATGAGGATGACACTGACAGACTAAGCGAGCTCATCGCTCTAGTAGAGGCGGATTTGAAGGCAGAGGAGGATGAGAAAGCGTTCTTCTCTCAAGCTATAGAGGCCGCAAATGAAACAGAGGCCGCTTACTACAGGCGACAGGCAGATCAGGGCAATGCAGGTGACCCTAGCCATAGTAACAGGGTAGTGGTAGATGATTGATACTCAAACGATGAGTTGCTTACTCAGTATGTTTCTGACCAAGGGTTTTTGATTGCGTTGTCTGTTAGTTCCATGCTTTATTAATGATCAATGTAGCTATGTACTAAAACTTTTATTGTGTTGTCTTGTTTTTTATTTGAACTATTGATGTATTGTACCCATGTATCATGTACTCAGATTACCCATGGTCGATCTTAAGTGATCCTATCCATTTGTCACCCTCCGAGCCATCCGTTTGTCGCTCTCCAATGCATCCAAGTTTTTTTAATAATAGTGAATGTGTTGAGAGTTTCTAAAATGAACAAAATTGAGTGAAATTATTTCGAATACGGTTGGCTGGCATATATATCTTGCATGTTTCCCATGTATTTTAAAATAGTAGCGTGTATGTAAGGTCGAGATGGTGGACTAGAGGGGGGTGAATAGTCATTTCTAAAATTAATCGCGTCGGCTAACCGAAACAAGTGCGGAATTAAAACTATCAGTCTAGCCAAGACTATACCCCTCTATTTATGTTCTCTAGCACCTTCCAAAGATACTAATTAAGCAACAAAGGTACCGGGCTAGCTAGATCTCACCTAACCAATTCTAGGAGCAAGGTCACACAAACCTATGCCACTAGAACTTCAAGCAACAAGGGAGCTCCTACACAAGCTAGTAAGCAAAAGCACAAAGCCACCTAAGCTCACTAGCAATGCTCAATAACAAGGCAACCAATGCCAAATTAGAGAGCGCAATTACTTAGCTATACAAACTAAGTAATATGACTAACAAGGTTACACAAACCAAATTAGCCACGCAAGGGAGCTACTTCTATGCTACACAAGCAAGAAGGTAACTAGTAAGCTACACAAGCTAACTAATTACAAAAGCAACTACACAAGTACAATGTATATGAAATATAAATACAAGCTTGTGAAAGGGGATTGTAAACCAACAGGAAGAACAAGGTTGACACAGTGATTTTTCTCCCGAGGTTCACGTGTTTGCCAACACGCTAGTCCCCGTTGTGTCGACCGCTCACTTGGTGGTTCGGCGGCTAATTGGCATCACCCGCCAAGCCCGCACGTCGGGCACCGCAAGAACCTACCCCAAAAGTGAGGGTAGCTCAATGACAAGCTCAACTAGAGTTACTCTTCGCGGCTCCCGCGGGGCGAGCACAATGCCCCTCACAAAGCTCTTCTCCGGAGCACCGCACAAGCTTCTTGTGGGCTTCGACGGAGACCACCACCAAGCCATCTAGGAGGTGGCAACCTCCAAGAGTAACAAGCATCACTGGCTTACAACTCGATCACCTAGTACCACTCAATGCAATCTCACGATGCAATCGCACTAGAATCGCTCTCTCACACAATCGGTTGATCACTATCAAGCATATGTAAGATGGAGGGCTCCCAAGCACTTGCAAGCATGGACACAAAGTCCCTCGAGGTGCTCAGCACCAGCCATGACCGATGCCACCTTCTATTTATAGCCCCATGGGCTAAACTAGCCGTTACCTCTTCACTGGGCAAAACTTAGGACGACCGGACGCTCCGGTCGTATTGACCGGACGTAGGACCTCAACGTCCGGTCAACGGATTCTCGCCACGTGTCGCCTCCATTCAACTTCAGTCACTTGATCTCAATGGTCAAGTGATGATCGGACGTAGCTACACAAACTGACCGGACGCAGCAACCCCAGCGTTCGGTCGTTTCCAGTAAGGTACCAGTCACGACCGAACGCGTCCGGTCGGTCACGATCGGACGTAGCGTCAGCATCCGGTCCTTCTCCAACTTTTCTGTGTCGTCTACGTCACCGTATGTCAGCCTGACCTGACGCACCCTGCCAGCGTCCGGTCACTTCTAGCACCTGCGTCCGGTCGAAGACCGACGCCTGCATGCTCTCTGCCACCACTCACCGGACGTAGGACCCCAGCGTCTAGTCACCACGTGACCAACGTCCGGTCCACTCTATGAAACCCTATCTTTTCTATATAGGATGCCGGTGGCACCGTCAGACTATCCGCACTCTATGGGCGGACACTCCGCCAGTGGAGTTTCAAACCCTTCTCGCCTCCGTTTCATCGCCAAGTTGATCCACATCAACTCCAACTTCATCTCCTTTGTAAATGTGCCAACACCACCAAGTGTACACCATCATGTGTATGTGTGTTAGTATTTTCACAATCATTTTCCAAAGGATTAGCTACTCAACTTGCCACGCCACTCAATCCTAGCAACGATACAAAGTTAGATCACTCGAGTGGCACTAGATGATCGATATGCAAACAAGTTTGCCTCTTTTGATAGTATGGCCATCTATCCTAAACCCGGTCACAAACTTCTCTACACACCTATGACTGGTGAAACGAAATGCCCTAGGTTATACCTTTGCCTTGCGCATTCCATTCCATCTCCTCCAATATCGATGCAACACATGCACCAACACGATCAACAATGATATGATCCACTCCATATCATCACGTGATCATATTGGTTCATCGATCTTGACTTCACTTGCTTTTCACCATTGCCTTCGTCCATCGGTGCCTAGTCTTGCTCAAGCTTCACTGCCATGCGGTCCATCGCTCCAAAGCCTCTGACTTGTCCTTCACGCTTACAACTGGTCTATCAAGCCAAGTCTTGTCTTGATCTTCTTCACCTTGATCACATGACTCAATGTCATGTCTCATGTGCAATAAGCTCCTTCATCATCACATGTGTGAGCTTTGCAACATCTCCAAGCCATTTTCACCTTCATGGCATATGTTGCTCACATATATGTACCTGTGGACTAATCACCTGTGTATATCACATAAACACAATTAATCCACCTAGGTTGTCACTCAATTACCAAAACCACACAAGAACCTTTCAATCTCTCCCTTTTTGGTAATTGATGACAACTCTACAAAGATATGGAAATTAAGCTCTTTTGGATTCATGTTGCTTGCCCAAGCAATTTTACCATGTGAAAATAATTTTGGACAAGTACCACAAACCCAAGATGGTAGTATTAGCTCCCCCTACATATGTGCTAGAGTGTTTGATTTGAAGCTCGCACATATGCATAGATTAAAATTGTGGGAGAGTAATTACTACTAAATGATGCTAAGGTGTATAGAATAAACCTTTGAAGCGTGTACCAATCGGAGTTGCACCTTTAAGTTCATCCTTAGCACCATGGTTAGCTAGATATCACTTGGAAATAAAAGCACTAGATACCTTATGAGATCAACATTAAAAGCAAGGTACTAGCATTACTTGAAAAGCATACCAAGTGTCTAGCTATCATCCTATGCATGCTAGTTATCAAATCATCATTCAAGTTCTACAACTAGCATACACCACACAAGCATGTATATTGAATTTGAAAGCTTATGCAATACAAGCAAGCATATAAATATGCACATATCAAATGCAATCAATCAAAGTTCATGAGCTTGCTCCCCCTACTTGTGTGCTTCTCTTGTCCAAGAATTTTGATCCATCTCTTTTCTTCAATGTTGCTCCCTCAATTTTGATCTATCTCTTTTCTTCAATGTTGCTCCCTCTTTGTCCATGTCCATGTCCAACCTCTACTTCTTTGAGCTTTTATATCTTATCTCTCCCCCTTGTACAATCTTAATCTCAATCTCAATATCAAAGCTTTCATATCTTTGTACAATCTCTCTCCCTTTGTCATCAATTTCCATAAAAGGTGTGCTTCTCATTGATGCAAAGGTATGCATTTGGGGTAGATGGCTGAGGCTTGAATCTTGCATTTTTATGGACATCACTTGATTGTTGGAATGACACCATTTGTAAATATCACTTGTAACTTATACCACTTGTATCTTGTGTAGGGCTTCTTGAGATACCACACATAAGATTTTTTATCTTGAGATCAATTTGTGGGACACCTTCCCCTATGTGATAGCATGGGTCATCCATTTGATACACTTGAGCTCTTGTAGGTGAAGGATGCATTCTTCATTTGATGATCACTTAAAGTTGAGGATCACTTATGGAACCATCGTCTTGCATGATTGATATCATGTGTAGATATGATATCACTTGAAAGAATTTTTTAGTATAGAACCACTTATTGGATTTATCAATAAAAACCATTTCTTGAACATTTGCTATCTTCATGAGTACCACTTATATGATATTACTTGTGAGTTGATCTAGACATCATTTGTAGATTCTTGATGAAATGCTTGAGTCTAGATACCACTTGAAACAAACAAACTAAATATACATTTGCATTGTTGTCTTGTGCTTATACTCTTATCACTACCATGAGCTTCTATGGTTAACTTGAACTAAATTGATTTGCCTAAGCTTTCAAGTCCAGTTTGAACCAATGACAAGCTTCTTCACACATCTTGCAAGAGTTATCTTGCCAATATTGTACTTGTCACTTGTTAGCAATCCAAATTAGATCAAGTACTTGGGATCACTAGCTCATGAACAAATTCATATACTAACCACTAGATCAAGTAATAATTCAAGCAATAGTGGTAGGTTATGAATTTAAACATTTTATTTGTTATGCATGATCCTATGAAGCATGTACTATATGCACTAACTGCATACTAGTAAGGTATGAAATGATCATGCACATTACAATGATACCTTTGCTATGTTGGAGTAGAGGATAGTCACATAGATTCCAATTTATTACTCCAATAGCAATGTGAAGTCCAATTATAAGCTTGGTGAAGACCAATAGATACCATGTTGAATTCCATTCTTCACCCATATGAAATAAATACCACTTATGATCAAGTGCACTTTCTTGTTGTGGTTGGCTTGCTTCATCTTTTGATCAATGCTTGCATGAGAACATCAATTTGAGAATACCACTTATTAGCTCTCTTTTTTGGTGTTGCTTGTTTTTCTTGATCAATCCTTTTGATTGCTTCAACTAAGCATCTCAAATGTCTCTTGAATCACCACTTCTATGTTAGCCTTCCAAGTACCACACTTGGTTTACCTACTCATAGGCGGCAAGCCCCTACACTAGGGAGAAGTGACCTCTCTCCAAGAACCATCCTTGACACTCACTTGAAATGACTTGATTGATTGATCCATGTGATGGACTTAATTTGATGAGTAACCTGGATTCCTTCTTTAAGTCCTTTTCTTTCTACCAAATTATTTCCAATAGTCACTAGAACTTAAATTTCATCTTTATCTTAAGTTTGATCTTGATCTTCTAATTTTAGTACCGAATATGTGCAAAGTATACTCCACAATCAAATGGCCTTGTACTCTTTTCTTGCCATGCTTATAGATCATCTCAAAATCAAACTTAGGTGCCTTAATTACTTATAAACATGTTTCTAACTTGAGGACCTTTCAATCAAAGTGACTCTAGATCAATCCAATATTTGTCACTTTTCTAGTAGATTCTGTACCCTTCAAAGAAATAAGCATATCGCCCAAAGTACAAATTCAAATATCACAAAATTTGGTGGAGATGCGCTTTACTAAGTTATCTAGCAGCTGTAAAAATTTGAGCTTCATTTGACTTCTATATTGCTATTAGATTTCAATTCTTCCACCACTGCTACATGCTAAAAACTGCTGCACTATAGCTGACAATGTGCAATGTCGATGCAACACATGCACCAACACGATCAACAATAATATGATCCACTTCATATCATCACGTGATCATATTGGTTCATCGATTTTGACTTCACTTGCTTTTCACCGTTGCCTTCATCCATCGGCGCCAAGTCTTGCTCAAGCTTCACCGCCACGCGGTCCATCGCTCCAAAGCCTCCGACTTGTCCTTCACGCTTCCAACCGGTCCATCAAGCCAAGTCTTGTCTTGATCTTCTTCACCTTGATCACATGACTCAATGTTATGTCTCATATGCAATAAGCTCCTTCATCATCACATATGTGAGCTTTACAACATCTCCAAGCCATTTTCACCTTCATGGCATATGTTGCTCACACATATGTACATGTGGACTAATCATCTGTGTATCTCACATAAACACAATTAGTCCACTTAGGTTGTCACTCAATTACCAAAACCACACAAAGACCTTTCAGTATAATTTATGTTATTAGCATCAGATCAATGTAAAATAACAATAATGTTATCACTTTACTCTAGTGTTCTTTTTTCACGAGTCACGTTTGACACGCAACCCTAAGCCTAGGTTCTACCGTGCCATAGCCCACGGCGTGGCACTGACGCGCCAAGGCCTACGGCGCGGCAGGTCCTGGATGTAGACGGAAGCCGACCAACCTCAATTGCAATTGAACAGGAGCTGCTGTCGGTGCTGTAAACAACTACAAGTGCTACCGCGATGCATTGAAATGAATATGAAGTAAATAAATGGAGTCCGTGCACAAGTTGATAAGTTGCCACATAACATTTGCATTGGTTCATGAGTCTTCAAGTTTTGAACGACAATATTCATTCGACATAAGTTCGACATAACCAACTAAGTCCCAGGAGTGTAAGGATCCCTCGAACGCCTCTGTCTCTTTAGATTTGTAGGCAACACATTGGGAGTGTAGCCAACGTTGGTGTGGTCACGTTGCCAGTGCTTACGGCTCATACCCTGCAAGTATATGATATGTACGATTACTTATAATCTTTATGATCGTTAGTTCATAGAGTTCATATAGGCAACATAATATGAAAGCACATGCAAAGTAACATTAACAGACATATTAAACAACTTCACTAGGATTTGTCCTCCTGCTCCTGCTCCTGCTCTTTCAGCTCGAACTCGTTCATATCGAAATCATTGCTTATACAACCTACTTGACTTGAATGAAACTGCTCCTGCATCAACTGACCGTTCAAATCCATGTTACCCTGAGCTGCTTCCCCTTCGACCCTCAATTCTTGCTCATTGCCTCCAACAACGTTAATGGACGGCCCGTCCAGGACACCCTGCATCCTGTACCCATTCTCCACCATCACCTCAGCCATAGATACATTGAAATCTTGGAGCACCCTAGTGTAGCGGGACCAGTGAGCAGGGTCGCGTAAGGGTATAAGGACATAGTGTGCCCTACTCTTCCCAGTATCAAACCTTCCCTTCAGTGTGAAATCACCGCTAAACTTTATATTCAAACAGACACAAAGGTCGTTAAAGCTAGGAGGTTCATCAAACCATTCTAATTCTTCTTCCATATCCTCAAACATACCATCTTCTCTCCTAACACTTCCTCCGTAAAAAACTCTAACACAACAATCCATCTACAAAAGCATTTCAAGAAACTTCATTAAGTCGTCGAAATCGTCGTACGTAATATCCATAGTAATATTAATACATATTCTAACTATAACTATACTAACTAATCTAATATTAACATCCATACAAGGCTAATTACAACAACTAATTATACTAAATACAATGTATAACTAGACTCACTAACTGTACTAACTAAACTAACTAACTTTACTATCTATACTAACTTACTATCTTGCCTATACTAACTAAACTAACTAACTTTACTAACTATACTTTATTAATTATACTAACTTTATTTATTTTACTAACTTACTATACTAACAATGTCGATTCAATCAACAAATACACTAGGGGAGTACCCCGCGGCGACGGCACTCGTCCTCGCGGCAGCAGCGTGTGCCCGTCCTCGCGGTGGCGGAGCGCTAGACCAGGCCGGGAGGCGCGAGCGGTGGCCTCGGCGGTGGCGGCGGGTGCACACAGGATAGAGAGAAGAGCGTGCGGCAGTTGGGAGCGGTGTACAACGCGACAGTGAGGACGGTGGCAGGCGTGGCGGGCAGCCGCCGTGCATGGCCGGAGGGCGCGGCGAGCGGCTGGAGGGGTTGGCGTGCCGACGTACGGGAGTGGCGCGCTGGCATGCGTGGCGCGGCCGACGGCAGGCGTGGCGGGCAGGCAGGCGGGCAAGCGCAGCGACGGGCAGACAGGCGGCCAGGCGCGATAGCCAGCAGGCGCGGGTGGGCAGGCGGGCAGGCGCAGGCAGGCGTGCGGTGGGCAAGACGTGGCACGACGGGACTAGGCCACAGACCTTTAGCTGGCTCTACCGCGCCACTGATCAGGGCGCATCACTGGCGCGTCATGATCCGTGGCCTTTAGCTGGCTCTGTCGCTCTCGCTCTTGAATCTGAACTTTTCTGCCGCTTGGTCTACCCTCTACCGTAGGCAGGATCAGGATCCCGATCCACGCGGCGAACAAGTCAAGTAGTCAACCACGCCGGCCAGACCACGTCTGCGCTAGCGTGTAACGCGTCGCGGCCGTCCATTCCCCGCACCCCAGCACCCGACCGCAAGGATCTTCGAACGGCACGAGCGAGGCAGCGGCCGTCGCCGGCCACTCACCGCGCGCCACGTACGCCACCAAGGGGCATAGCGGTAAAATCCCAACCCAGAGTACCGTGACGCACGAGCTGTTTTCTATATATATATAAAAAAAAATCGGACAAACGTGTGGCGTCGGCAGCCGGGCAGGTAGCGAAGGTTCTCGCCGTCGCCATGGAGCTCACCGGAGCCGCGCTCCGGCTATCCGTTCTGCCGTCAGAGTCCCCGGTGGCCGCGAGGGCGGGGAGGAGGAGGCGACCGACCAGGGTGGCCTGCGTCGGGGGCGCGGGGTTCGCGGAGGAGGGCCACCTCAGGTACTACGAGGCGGCCCCGCGGAGGAAGGCGGTGGAGGTGGTGGCGAGGGACCTGGGCAAGCTCCGGGCCATGGGGCTCGTCGCGGGGGACGCGGCCAAGGAGAAGGTCCTCTCGGTGAGCCCTCTGTTTCTCCCCCCTCTTCCTCGCCTTTTGCTCTTGTATGTAGTCATGTTTCTGTTCCGATTTGGGAAATGGACGACGAATCTGAGTAATTAATTGGTTCCTGTTGAAGAACTCGGTTCGGCTTTGAGGATAATCATGATGATGAGTTGATGACATATGTAATATGGTCGATTTGGTACCCAGATGGTAAACATCGCTACGTTTTATTACCAACTAATTTCAGTTCCTGCTGGTTCCCAACGGTTTTTGAAAGAAATTATTACCAGTGCAGACTGAACATGTGCGTTATTAAGTGTTGGTAATTGGTTTACTTGATAGTTTTGTATTGTCTATGTGTGTTGATTGAAGCTCTCAAGTCGAGTTCGCATTTCTTTGCACCTGTGAACGCAGGAAGCCACAGATCTGCTGCTGCAGGAGCTGAGCCAGATGAAGGATGAGGAATACAAGATAAAGAAGGTAGACAAAGAAGAGAAGGCTGCTATGAAAGCACTGAAGAAGCAGGAGAAGGGTGCCAAGAAGTCTGCCATCACGATGATGAAGTGTGAAGAAGATGAGTCCTCTTCTGAGTCAAGCGAGAGCGATTGTGAGGATGAGGCAAACATGAATGTTGATCAGGGCATGATGATCTCAACAGCGGTTCCCGAAGTTGTTGCATCAAGCATCGCAGCTGTCTCCGCGATGGAGTGTGATAAGGCTGCAATGAAGGCCATGAAGAAGATGGAGAAGGAACAAATGAAGGCTACGAAGAAGATGGAGAAGGAACAGAAGAAGGCCGCGAAGAAGGCCATGAAGATGGAGAAGGAAGCAAAGAAGATGGCAATGGCTGCACTGAATGGCTGCAGGGACGAAGACGATTCCTCGTGCTCATCAGAGTCGAGCGAAAGCGAATGCGAGGGGCAAGTTGTCAGGATGAGCCGCTGCGCTACAATCACCGCACCAGAAATGCCATCTCCAAGCACAGGTCTCCCCATCATAGTTCCTCAAATTCCAGCACCTTTGTCACCGGAACCATCTCAACCTTCAGAGCTAGCAACCGTGGTGCAAGCCACCAGGGTCAGCAGCGTTGCAGTAGCTGAGACATCCACAACTAGCAGAATTGAGGTTTGCATGGGCGGCAAATGCAAGAAGTCAGGCGCGCTTGCTCTTCTGCAGGAGTTCGAGAAGGCTGTGGGTACTGAAGGTGCGGTCGTTGGCTGCAAGTGTCTGGGGAAGTGCGGCCTTGGTCCCAACGTGCGGCTGAGGAGCGACGTCTCTGCAGAAGGTTCCGCAAAGGGGAGCCCACTCTGCATTGGTGTAGGTTTTGAAGATGTTGGCACCATAGTGGCAGGTCTCTTCGGAGACGCTGATCTAGGCATGACACCCACCTAGACCTGGTTGTACTACCTAGACCTAATCGCACCTCAAGAGAAGCTTGTATTCACAGATGTTGCACTGAACAAATGTATAGTGCAGATGATAGCTACGGCCTTGCTAGGCTGCTAGTGCTAAGTTTATGTACTATATGTCTATATAGAACATGTATGGTAATCAATGTTTCTTATCTGTATATATTGGACTGTGATTGTTTTCATGGTTTTCAGATTTGAGCATCTGGGACTACATAGGGATGTATAGGGATGGTTAATGTTCTCCACTGTCTGCACGAAAGGAATAACTGGAACTAGACAACTAGTGTCCTGCAGGTGCAGTGTTTGTGTTTGAGGTTATCGGATTCATACAAGTTTTCAATGATAAGCTCTTTCCCATCTTCATCACTTAATTTTATCTTCTGCCCCAGCTAAGAAAAGTTAGCCGTTGCTACCTGATTTCATTTTATTGACTCTGGACTGTTTGTCCTGTGTTGTTTTTTCTCCATTTGTATTATATGGCCAGATCTGTTGTTGACCTGTCTACTAGTACTGCTTGTCGCTTTGGACAAGCTATGCTCAAACTTTTGAAACTTAGTATCAACAACATTTGAAATATTTAGTTCCGAGACTTGAGAAGTGTGTCGATTGTTTTAAAATTATTTTTGTGACCTTATGTATGTCTTGGATCATTTAAATATACTCTAGTAAAATATAGTGGTCAATATTACATAGGGTATCTGTCTTCTTGTTATTCTTCAAATGAAACAGCAGATATGTGTCAATAACAGGACACAATGATGCATCACTACCAATTGTTTCTCTAATTATTAATTATTAATAGGTAGGCATTTTTTCGTTGTCTGCTAAATTCAATGGTTTTTTGATGTTTCCATAGCGTGCGTGCGTGCGTGAATTGATTCAGATCTGCATATGTAAATTCAACTTCGAAAGTCTTTGAAATGCTTTCTCAGCCCCCATGCAATTTGGTGGTTTCCGCGGTCACATTTTGGTTACTGGCCTGTGTGACTGTGTTTGCAGATTGAGATGAACTATCTCATTCTCATTGGAGAGAGCTTCCAGAGTTGGCAAAACTGAAGTGGCATGCCTCCTGGAGGGCTAAAGACATCGTTTCTAACGTTTATTGATGAAGATACTGGAGAGGTCTTAGGGCTTTCGTAACATGTATGGCCAGCCACAACCTTAAGCTGAGACCCACCTCAGATAAGGTCTCTCATTCTTAAGTTCCAGGTCTATGCCTGTGCGTTGCAACGGCTGCCTAAAATTTTTCAATGCAACAAAAAAAAAGTATGGAAAAACTTTGTTTTTGAGATCATCAGATACCACCTTTTCATCTGAGCAACATGCTGTTTTGAACCATGTTGGGATAAATAAAAACTGGTTGTACATAAGAGACAAGTTTTGAGGACAACTTATGCTTTGTTGGTAGGAACCCGAGAGGCTGCCAACAACAGAACGCCGGTAATGCCCAACACCATGAGTATCATCTTAAGTCCATTGGCAAAGAGAGAATTTCTAACATCTGGAGTGCACAGCCATCACGTAGAGGATGAATCTCACAGGTCTCTGCATTTCACATTTGGGAATCTTAGCCAGAACACTGAAATAGCCATCTGCAATTAGAAGGCCTGGAGAGTAGTACTGCAAATTATTGACAAACGATCAGCACCATCAAAATTTAACAACTTTTTTTCTCGAGCGACGCAGGAGAGCCGCGTGCCATTTCATTAAGATAGAAGAAAGACAAGGGAGAGGGCATATAACCTACTCTCAGAAAGAGACGAGTGAACTCCACTGGGAATAAGCTTGTGTGGTTTCTGAACATCAACACTGTGGCACCCAGATATAATGTTCAGGCCTCAACATTCAAATGTTGGTGATAAGCACTCTTCAACCATGTCAAGTAGGTTTGAGTTTTCCAATGCAGCAGCAACACGTTCTTTGTCGTTCATTTTTTTATTCACTGCAACAAATAATTAAATTATACGCTGAGATATTCAGCCAAGCAATAGATATGGAAACTATTGCAGATTCTGTAGAACATATACCAGCAGCTTCAGTTGCATGTGATCCAGGGGCAACCCTTATGTCCACCTACAAAATGCTAAGATTCAGATGGCTGCCTGAATTTTCTCTCTCTCTCACACACACACACACACAGAGAGAGAGAGAGAGAGAGAGAGAGAGAGAGAGAGAGAGAGAGAGAGGTGTATTCCCACCAGTAAAAAATCATATATTTTCTTGAAATGTACAGCAGATATGTACATGAGCTACTAATTTTCTAACCATTTCAGTGACCAAGTTTTATGTGCAACAAAGGTATAATCCTTTTTATAATTCAATCTGACAGACAGACATTATCCCTAATGACAGCAGTATGCTGACATATCAAACCCTGATTGCTCTAGAAAAATAATATTGATAGTGTAAATCATAAGAAGGGCGGGTCTGGTGCAAGCGGTAGAGTCGTACCGCTTGTGACCGGAAGGTCCCGGGTTCGAGTCGCGATCTCCTCCCATTGCACAGGCGAGGGTAAGACTTGCCACTGACACCCTTCCCCAGACTCCGCACAGAGCGGGAGCTCTCTGCACTGGGTACGCCCTTTTAGTGTAAATCATAACATGAGTACTTTGTCTCAAGCTCTACAATGACAACAAAACTTGTAAGGAGGAGGGAGACTTCGTACAGGTTGCACACGTATGCAGAGGCCAATAATAGTTGCCATACTGCAGTGCTCCACTGTTGGGGTGAAATTAACCCTGATGCAAAGCAAAATGAATCTCAGAAGCGAGCTTCAGTAACGATCCTGAATTGTACATCCAAACCAAGGCACCTAGACATATGAGAACTTACCTGACATAATTGCTTTCATCATTGAGTACAATTGAGTCTTGAGTTACCACATTCAGCTGTTCCAGTGAGTATGGATGCTCTGGATCCTTTATATCTCTAATGTGATGTAAAGAACATTAAGGGCCACAACCAAATGGCTAGGACACAGAACTCACAAATAAATGGGGGCAAAACAAGCTTCGCTGCATTTATATAAGCGAAATCATTAAGATATCAAATACTTCCAGCTGGTCTATGGGCTCTGCCGCATTTTGATCTTTGGTCTCTGGTGCCTGTCGGACAATGCGCCTCTCTTTCTTCTCGTGGATTATAGGATTAGTATTAATCAACCCCATAGCCATTCCTATGAAATGCAATGCAGTAACCTTAGATGAGAAAGGCAAATTCCTGCACGTCAAAACAAATGAAAATGTGTTAGCAACAGTATCTGGTTTACACTTTACACTGCACATCCAAGTCATACCGTAAAATGTTTGCCAAAGAATATTTATTTTTGAGGGCTGCATTATGAACTCAACCATTTGTGTTAATTATTATGACCGATCTAACCGAGCAGTGTTACCTACGTTACAGTTACGGAGGCAAGGAATCAAAGGTCTATAGCATGGATAACCCAAGCGAATCAAATGAATCTGACACGAACCAACACAAGAGGCCCTCCCAGGCTCCCACCTCAGCTCACCGTACCCTTGTCGCCGTGGGGAAACGGAGTGGCGACTGCCGACTGGAGTATGTGCGTCGGGGCCTCGGGGTTCGCGGTCGGCCGCCCGTCAGAGCTGAGAGGAGTCGGAGCAAGACGTCGTCAGTCAGCGTCCGCTTCTCGTCTTGGCGGCGCGGCGCGGCCTCGCTCGTTGGCCGATCCGAGGCCGGACGGGCGGAGGAGTGGAGGCACGATTAAAGGTACCGGTCCAAAGGTACCGCGACCCGAAACATGATGGATTTTTACTCCATTAGGATAGGGAAATGGGTCAATTTTTATACCCATGAACTTTTTAATGGAAAAAAACTCATATAGTTCGGGTTTGGAGGTACCGATACGTTCCCATACCCATAAACCCATGGGTAAAATTTACCCGGCTCAAAGCTCCATGCTGTATGTTTTGTATTTTGGCCAAAGTATCTTTTGTATTAGCCCAAGTATTATTATTCAGCCTAGGCCCAGTAACAACATATATAAACGGGATTGGAACCCTAGACCACCTCACTTCATTCCTTCCCCCAGTCGGTTCTGGATGCTGCCGCCGCAACCCCCGACTCCCCACACTCACAGGCTCGGGGACACGACGCCGTATCTGATGGCCACCGCCAGCAGGGGTGTGAATACCACGTCGGGTCGAGGCACGGTCACCGCATCTGGCACTTGGGTTCTCGGCAGGCTCGGGCCCTACGTCCGCGCAGATCCACACATTGTTGGTTTCCCGCTTTGAGCTTTGTTCTTATGTTCCTGCTCGGATGCTTCTAGGAGCTACGAGGATGGAGAAAGGGTGATCATGGTGAGGGAGCAGATGTTAGTCGGGCGCGCACTATAACACAACATACTTTTGCCGACACTTTCTATTGTAGACAAAGGGCACCTTTGCCGACAGATAACGTCCCGCGAAAAGTTTTGCCGACAGTTTAGAAACAGCTGCGCTAGAAGCTGTCGGTGAAATTTTTGCCGACAGTTAACAAAATCCCCGACACTTTATATATAGACAAACGGTCTACCTACGCCGACAGTTGAAACCTTTACCGACAGTTAACCCTTTACCGACAGTTAAGACCTACGCCGACAGTTAAGACCTTTTCCGACATTTTATACGTTGGCCAAACCATTTCCAAGGTATTTTACAAACCATACCCTGCCAAAAAAAACTGTCGGCAAAAACTGCATAGATATAATTACAATTAAATAATTTGACAAATCCACTTTTGCTCATATAGAAGGCATCACATTGAACAAATTCACTTGATTTTTGTATAAATAATATATTAGACCTTGCATACTAGTATATTAAATCTTGTATACATACTGGTCACAGGCATATAGCCAAATACATGTCCAAAATATAGATGAGTTATTCACAAACATAGACTTATACTAAATTATTACAAGCTGTAGTGTAATTATTCAAATCAAAAGCAGAAGTGTTGAGCAACACTATGCTATGGACGGATGCATTAGCCCCCGTGTAAGACGTCCGTGGTGTGTTTTAATGACTGTAATCGGTTTTTTGCTTTTGTAATGGAGTTGCTCCGTCCGGGGAAGTTTGTTCCCTTTCGTTCTTTAGTTCTCCCTTGGCATAATTTTGTTTTAAATTTCTTTCTCTCTCGTACCTGCCCGTTTGTTCCGTGGGCTGCAACTTTACAAGCCCGGGGCGTGGCCCACGAGGCTCGGCCGGTCGTAGCTGTAGGAAAAGGCAGGGTGCGATCAGTCGGAATGTTCTAAAGCAAAGTTACGTAAGGTAAAACATAGGAATGAACTACCCTTTTACTCAGGTAGGAAGGAGTTTCTTTATACAAAAGCAAAAGAGTACTTAAGGTAAAAAACAACAAAGGGGTAGTAGAGCCCCCTGGTGGAGCCCCCGAGCGCTCCGAGCCGAACAGTGTTCGGGTCGGGGTGCTCTTGTAGGAGCGTTCGCTAAGTAAGGTAAGACTAAAACTTAGGAAAAGAAGAAAAGACATAGTTGTTCCAAGGTCCATGGAGAGGGTGTCGTCGTCGTCATCCTTTAGTCGGTGCTTCCCCGTCTTCTTCCTCCTTTGGCCTGCCAGCCTACCTCAGCAAGCGCTTGAGGAGCTGGCAGTCCTTGTAGAGATGGTTGACGGGATAGTTGTGGTTGGTGCACGAGCTCTCCATGAGTTCATGAAAGTGGCCTAGTGGGTCTTGCTGGGGCTGAGTGCCCACGTAATCTGCCGTGGCGGCCAACGCGGAGTTGGCCGGTCAGCGGCGATCCTTTCTATTCTTCTTTCCTCTCTGTGTGGAGGGGCCTTCGTCTTGATCCTAGCGCTTGGCCTTGCCTTTTGTCGCGGCCCCCGTTGAAGCGCGGCAGAAAAGGCGCTTGCTGGGGGTGTTGGACAAATGTCCGTGGTTCCAGGCTATCAGGGCTGGAACTCCGGTCGACGTTGTGCGCGTCTTGGTTCGGCCTGAGCCGCACGTAGATAGGCGGTCGGTACGGGGCGGTTGTCAAGTCAAGATGAGGAGCGGTTGCGGCTTCTTGTGCCGCAATCGGTGGTTGTGGCGATGACAGGGTGTAGTGCCCCATCTGTTGCGTCCTTGTTCCCTGGACGGGGAGCGAGGTCGCGAGTCGGCGTCGTGATACGGAGCACTCCGCTTGTTGAACGGCGGCGGTCTCCAACAGTGCCCGGAGGTTCTGGTGGATTGCTCATCCACGAGGGTCGTTTGGCTCGGGCAGGTCACGCAGGAGCATTACTATGGCGGCAACGTTCTGGCTGGCCCGAGCGAACTGTGGGGGTTGGTCCCCTAAACTGGAGCATTACGCTGGGGCTAACGGGCACGACCCCAATCGTCGCACGTCGGTCCATGCACACAGGTGAAAGGTCCTTGTTTGGTTTTAGTAATTGAGTGACAACTTAGATGGACTAATTGTGTTTATGTGAGATACACAGGTGATTAGTCCACAGGTACATGTGTATGAGCAACATATGCCATGGAGGTGAAAATGGCTTGGAGATGTTGCAAAGCTCACACATGTGATGATGAAGGAGCTTAAATGCACATGAGACATGACATTGAGTCATGTGATCAAGGTGGAGAAGATCAAAACAAGACTTGGCTTGATGGACCGGTTGCAAACGTGAAGGGCAAGTCGAAGGCTTTGGAGTGATGGACCGCGTGGCGGTGAAGCTTGAGCAAGACTTGGCGCCGATGGACGATGGCAACGGTGAAGAGCAAGTAAAGTCAAGATCGATGAACCAATATGATCATGTGATGATATGAAGTGGATCATATCATTGTTGATCGTGTTGGTGCATGTGTTGCATCAACATTGGAGGAGATGGAATGGAATGCGCAAGGCAAAGGTATAACCTAGGGCATTTCATTTCACCGGTCATAGGTGTGTAGAGAAGTTTTATGACCGGGTTTAGGATAGATGGCCGTACTATCAAGAGGGGCAAACTTGTTTGCATATCGGTCATCTAATGCCACTCGAGTGATCTAACTTTGCATTGTCGCTAGGATCGAGTGGCGTGGCAAGTTGAGTGGCTAACATCCTTTGGGAAATGATTATGAAAATACTAACACACATACACATGATGGTGTACACTTGGTGGCGTTGGCACATTTACAAAGGAGGTGGTGTTTGCAGGGTTGAGATGGGATTCGACGCTTTCGGGAAAATGGAATGCCTATTTTCTATTGCGCCGGATGCAAATTCTTGTGGTTAGCACATTAGAACAAGGGTGAAGAAGTTAGAAGTGAAAACGAGTTGGTCACGAAGATGTTGGCGTCGGTCAACTGACCGGACGCTGGATCTGCATGCACCGAACGCTGGCAGGCTGCGTCCGGTCAGGCTGACGTATGATGACACAGAAGCTAGAGTGTGACCAGACGCTGGCTGCGTCCGATCAAGTGTGACCGGACGCGTCCGGTCGAGGTCGGTACCTTACTGGAAACGACCGGACGCTGGGGGTTCAACGTCCGGTCAGTTGAAAGCTACTGTGTCTGGTCAAGTCAAGAGACCATTGGAATCGGGACACATGGTCATCTGCGAGCGACCGGACGCTGAGGTCCAGCGTCCGGTCAACTTGACCGGAGCGTCCGGTCGGCCCGACCGTTGCCCAGTGAAGGGGTAACGGCTAGTTTAGCCCTTGGGGCTATAAATAGAAGTGGCCTTCGGCCATGGCTAGTGTGGAGCACCTTGGGGGACTTTGTGTCCATGCTTAAGAGTGCTTAGGAGCCCTCCATCTCACACATACTTGATAGCGATCATCCGATTGTATGAGTGGGCGATTCTAGTGCGATTGCATCGTGAGGTTGCATCGAATGGCACTAGGTGATCGAGTTGCAAGGCGGTGGTGCTTGTTACTCTTGGAGGTTGCCACCTCCTAGATGGCTTGGTGGTGGTCTCCGTCGAAGGGCATAAGAAGCTTGTGCGGCGCTCCGAAGAAGTGCTTGTGAGGGGCATTGTGCTCGCCCTGCGGGAGCCGCGAAGAGTAACTCTAGTAAAGCGTGTCATTGAGCTACCCTCACTTAAGGGGTAGGTTCTTGCGGCGCCCGACGTGCGGGCTTAGCGGGTGATGCTAATTAGCCGCCGAACCACCAAGTGAGTGGTCGACACAACGGGGACTAGCGTGTTGGCAAACACATGAACCTCGGGAGAAAAATCATCGTGTCAACCTTATTCTTCCTGTTGGTTTGCATCCCCGTTACACAAGCTTGCAATTACTTTTATACATATTAAGCTTGTGTAGTTGCTCTTGTAATTAGATAGCTTGTGTAGCTTGCTAATTACCTTCTTGCTTGTGTAGCATAGAAGTAGCTCCCTTGCGTGGCTAATTCGGTTTTAGTAACCTTGTTAGTCACATTGCTTAGTTTGTATAGCTAAGTATTTGCACTCTCTAATTAGGCATTGGTTGCCATATTATTGAGCATTGCTAGTGAGCTTAGTTAGCTTTGTGCTTTTGCTTACTAGCATGTGTAAGAGCTCCCTTGTTGCTTAAAGTACTAGTGGCATAGGTTTGTGTAACCTTGCTCCTAGAATTGTTTAGGAGAGCTCTAGCTAGCGCAGCACCTTAGTTGCATAATTGTTATCTTTGCTAGGTGCTAGTGAACATATATAAGGGGTGTAGTTTTGGCTAAGACCAATTGTTTTAATTCCGCACTTATATCGGTTAGCCAACGCGATTAATTTTAGAAAAGACTATTCACCCCCCTCTAGTCCGCCATCTCGACCCTTCAACAGGGCACAGCGTGGTACGCCGGGCGCATTGGTGCAGTTGGTGGCTGATGCGGCCACTGTCGTCGTAGATCCTCCCCGTGCTCACGTGTGAGCTCGGGGGTCTTCGCGTGAGGACCCAGCGGGGCGTGGGTCCAAAAGGACTCCGTTACCCCTAGCGTCCGTTCCGGGGTGTCCGCCGCAGCGTACTCCCAGGACCAACGGTGGCTTGGCGCCACATCGCCGATGCTGGAGCCGTCACTCCTGACATCGTCATCCATGATGTCGAGGAAATAGGTGGGAGCATAGCTCGCCATCCCCATGAACTCAGACGTGAGAGGGTGCGGTGCTAGCACCTTTTGGGGTCTCCGGGCATATGCGTCCGTGGAAGATGCAAGACCATAGGGGAATCGGCCGTATGGCGGCTACGATGGGGACAACGGTAACCCACCGAGTATTTGGCAGAAGATAGAGCACAGTAAGTAAATAACAGCATGTATATTACTCACAGCGGGGTTTGAGTAGAGAGTTTGCTCAGAATGAAGCGCAGATGCCACGCTGTTGAAGTCGCGCGTCCCAGAGTCGATGGAGGACGTCCCTCCGACGGGTGCCGGGTCGTGAGCCTCCTCACGGAGGTGAAGTACGCCAAGCCGGTTGGCGACGAAGTCCAGGCTCCCGAAGCGGAAGGCCTGGGATGGCTCAAAGATGGGTGGAACCCGCATCCCGGTAGGCGAGAGTGCAGGGAACTCCAGCGAGCCGAAGCGAATCGTATCGCCCAAGCCCGCCACGACGGGGGTGGCAGAAAAATGGGCCATCCGATGACCAAAAGAGTGTTGAACGTACAACATCTTCCCCACGGACGGTGCCAACTGTCGGTGCACAAAGTGACCAACTAGTAAATATTTGTAGTTTTGCTGTACGTTGTGATTGGAGGTGGCCTAGCACTCAATGACACAAGATTTATACTGGTTCAAGCAACGTGCCCTACGTCCAGTCGGGGTCGGACAGTGACTTTATTCCTGAGCCCAAGTGCTTAAAGTCTGTAGTGGGGTTACAAACGAGAAGGAGAAAGGAGGGGTATACAAGAGGTTCGAAAGGCTCCGACCGGATGGGTTGCGGTCAGAACTCAGTGGTACTGCGGTTGTAAGGGGTTGGTGTCGATCTAGTGAGTCTGAGCATGAAGAAGTCGATCTCCTAAAGGGAGCGCATCCCCTTTTATAGATGAAGGGGATGGCTTTATAGGTGAGAGGGAGAGAGTACATATATTTCTAAGTCTTGCTGCCTACGATGATGAAAACTGGATAATGGTTGAAGCCCCCCAATACTATCGATGTCGCTGTAGGATGTTAGATGTGTACAGAAGGTTGAGCTATCTTCTTCAGGAAAGATGACGTCGGTACCTGCAGAATACTTCTAGATGTCTAGTGGTATGTGAGGAGCTATGCTATGTTCACCCGGTATGGCAAATCCTAGAGCCCATACCGCAATCGGTGTCCAGAGACACGCGGAGGGGGCTTACCATATGGGAGTTTTTAGCGGCCCCTATAATACTTTGTGTTAGGGTGGCTGTAGAGCACTGCTTCGTGCAGGGTATGGTCCCTGGTACAGTGGTGTTGACTTGTGAGCCATGCCTTGCCTTTCTCCACACGCCTTCTGGTTCTTTCCGAGCGGGCGTCCCTAGTCGGATGGTCCCTAGTTGGTTCTGACGCACTAGTCGGAGAATAGTGATGGCAGTGTTTTTTTATGAATCCCGGTCGGAGACACGGGGTCGGAGTCAGAGGCGGTCCTCGGGTCAAGCTTTCCGAGTGGAGGCCGTGCGGAGGCTGCCGGCGCCTGACGCTAGCGCTCCGATCGAAGAGGCCGTTCGGAGCTGGCCTGATCCTGAGCTAGTGCTCCGGTCGGAGAGATGGGCCGAAGGCGGCCTAGGCTTGAAGCGAGCGCTTTGGTCGGTTGGTTTTAGACTTTTGGGCCGGTCTAGAAGGAAGAAAAGGCCGTTCTTCTGGGCCGAGCCTTAGCGTGGAAGCCGGTCCCCGAGGGACCTCAGGTTTATGAACCCGACAGGTAGACTTCGTGCCCGTCGGCGAGCCAGAGTACGATGAGGTGATCGAGGAGTACGAGGAGGACATCTTCGCACAGGAGGAAGCCCAGGAGCCTGTTGATGCTAACCCTACTGACCCGACGCCTGCCCAAGGCAAGCCCCGGAACATAACCCATATTTTTATGATCACTGAATATATATATGTGATGTGCATTTAAGTTACAAGCATTTTATGGAAAACTACCTGCATAAACATACTTACCCATGAGTCATACAGTATAGGCTGAGTAGCTGCGATGCTCAGGATCCCGGTAGCGTGAGTAACCTGTCGTTACTTGCAATTGGGTAATAAAATATGAACACTCATGATAAAATGGTGGAAAGGAAAATGATGACCGGGCAGGGATATGGATTAGGTACTGGTGGGTGTAAGGGGTTGTGTTCTACGGCCAATAGGGCATGACTTGGTTACACTTTTCCCCTATCCATGTCGATTAAGGATCGGTCATTGCATATGACTCTAGGCAAGTCACAGATTTATTGTCCCAAGCGCATACTTAGGTATGGGCGCAGGGAAGACTTGTTGCTCCCTTGTCGTAGATTCGGCTCTTCTTTGGACCGACTGATTGGAGGTGGGGATGGTGGAGGTCCTTGCACCACACGGAGTCCAGGACTCAGGATGTGGGGGCTTGGAGTCCAAGTTTGGACGGAGACCTAGACACCCGGGACAGGAGGGTGATGAGTTAGTCCTGCTTGTGCCTGGGGTACAAGCGGGGCGTGTGTTTTGGGGCACCCAGCTGGGCACATTGATTCGTGAATCACTGGGAAATCTGGTATGGCTTGTCTACGGTTTAGCACCATAGTAAGAACTAAAAGTGGAAAGAAGAAGAAGTATAACTAATTGCTCAACTCTTGCTTGAAAATAGAACATGTGCTTATATAGACTGGCTAGATGATCACTTAATATGGCTGTTAATAATAATACATAAATAAGGACTCACTATTAATATTGCTTTCTGCTAAAGAAAACCAGCAAACCATAAAGCCTATCATATTTCTTGGAGTTAGAAAATTATTTCCACTAGTCGGATAAGTCTTGCAAGTACATTGTATACTCAGGGTTCATTTATCCCTGTTGCAGGTGATGCTTGAAGAGTCTCTTTGTGTGGAGGATCCTTCTGGTGGGCTCAGTCGGAATCCTCGCCCCTACTGCTAGATGTTATTTTAAATTCCGCTGTTATCATTCCGCACTCTGGTATTTGGTATTGTAATAATATACTTTTTAAGAAACTCTGATGTATGAAATGAACTAGTATTATAACTCGTTTTTATTATTGGATCCTTAGGAAAAATGTGGATCTTTCGGGTTCTCCCTCGGGGTGTGCCCGACGGACACCGCTCGTTGTAGCCCGCTTTCGAGGTGCTTAGTGTCTGGTGGAAGACGAGCGCCTCCTTAAGTATGCTATTCTGGGCGATTCTGCCACAGGCTCCCCCTCTCCACTGGCCAGAGCCCGACTGGCCCATGTCGTGCGCTGCTCCATGTCTGTGTCGAAGAGGATGCAAAGGACCGTGGGCAAGAATTTGAAGAACTTGGAGGGCTGAACTGCGAAGCCGTGACTCAGTTGAATAGTGCTAGAAATGATATGTTTGTTCGAGTTTAATTTGTAGAAACTACAGGGTCCCCGATGCAAGATTTACATTCCTTTTCTTTGATTTATGCAGATTTGAATGATCAACTTTGAAAATTCGTAGTAATTAGTATAAAATCATAAAAAAGTAAATGAGGACTTTTCAGAATCCTTGTGAAATTATCTATGCATTAGATCTATAATATGACATCTTTAGTTTAAAGTTTTTGCTGTGAAAATCAATTTGTGCAGTTAGGTTCTTAATACTAGTTATGTCTCGTCTTTTTTCATAACTATAGTTTTTGTGCTCAAATAAATATGAAATTTTTATGGTAGGCTACTGATGCTATGTTTATGCTGTGATAAAAATTTGAGGAGTTGAGGTTTGATAGTTTAAGATCTATAAAAATAACAAATGTCCTATGTTGCTTTGCTCCTATTCTGAATAGGCCTGCATGTTTGAATTAATTGGCTCAATTATGTTATTAATAATGACTTCATGACAATACATGAGTTGTATTAATTTTCTTAAGTTTTTCAAAAAGCTAAATAGCATAATTTTTGGTTAAGTAGATCTTTAGTTATAGTTGCTTAAATCTCTGTGGTTGTTTCTGCCTAAACCCAGATGGGGTTGCCATGTTGGTACTGTGGGGACTTTTTAATAGTATAATTAGCTCTAGGTGTTTATAACAAAGTTGTTTACAAATTTCTAAGCTTTATTAGAAGTCTAGAACCACATTTATTGGACATGTAGAACTCTAGTTATATCTGTTTAAGGTGGCATGTCAGATTATACCATGTTTTGGGCAAAGATGCATTCATTGGATTAATTGACCTTGTTAGCTATAGAATCATCTTATGATGATAATAATAAAGTTGTAGGTAACTTCATAAGCTTTTCAAAAAGTTATGATTCATGTTTGTTGGAGGTATAGAACTCCAGTTATGCTTCTTTGAAGTTCCTATCAGTTTTCTGTACCACTACTGTTTCAGTTGCATGTGCAGTTTTAATTTTGCAATTATTTTCGTGATGTAAATGATGTTTGTTGTGGTTGTAGTGAATACCAAAGTTGTGGCTAATTTCATAATATAGCTTGTGATAAAGTTTCATGACCATAGGCCTGATAATTTAGGAGCTATAGACTTTTGCAAGTTCATTGTAAGATTTTGCATGCTCTCTGTATAGATCTAAATGATTGTGTTATTTGACTTAGCTAAGCTTTGAATCATGTCTTGGGGATAATATAAGAAGTGTAGTTCTTTTCATGAGCTTTCTAAATTGTTAAATATCACTCCTTTTGGTGGTATAAATCTCCAGTTATAAGCTTATGAAGTTTCATGGTAGAATATGTCCAAGTCTGGACAGAGGTGCTCAATTGTGCTTGATTGACCTTGTTAATTGTGGAATCACCTTGTGATGATAATAAACACATTTTAGATAATTTAATAAACTTTCTAGAAAGTTAAGGTTCATGCTTGTTCGATATCCATAACTCCAGTTATGCATTGTTGAAATTACTACTACTTTTATGTCCTAGTTCTGTGTAGATTTGTAACATTGGCATGTTTGACCTAGTTAGCTTTAGAATAAGTTTTTGGTGATAATAACCATGTTGCAGGCAATTTCATTAGCTTTCCAGAAAGTCTAGTTTCTCCTTTATTGGATGCCTATGTCTCTAGTTATGGTTAAAATAAATGACTGTTGTACTGCTATCCAGATTTCTATACATATGCTAGGTGATTGTTTTAGCTTGTTCTTGTTTTGGCTAAACATGTTGGTTAGTTCTTGATCGATGTATGTGTGCAATATCTGAACTTAAGTTCACTTGTATGCCATGCCTAATATGCTTACTATCTCTCTATAATAGGATTATGTGATGTTTAGTTAAATAACTCTAGGTGCCTATATCTTGCATGATCTTATGTTTGTCTTGAATGCTATTATGTGATGTATCTCATATTACCATTCTTCATATTCATGCACTTGCATCTTGTATCTCATCTAGGTACGCTAGATGAACTACGTGAAGGACGTGATGTTGGAGCTAAACCCGAAAACGGTGTATGGTGAACCTATCCCAAAGATGAAAGGACTAGACAAGTGTTAGGATGAGAGATGCTCACCAAGCGAGTGTCATCTAACAAACACTAACCTTGTGATTGGATCACAGGCAAGCCCCGGAGCATTCTAAGCCTCCTATGTTTTTATAAATATCACATGAGTTCTTTATGTTTGATGCATTAGGTTATAAGAGTTGATTGAAACCACTTGATGCATAGAACTACCTTGTCCAGAAATATACCTTGAACCCTATGTAGGTCTAGGATCGAATGTATGCTTAGCAATGCTTAGACCTGTAGAAGTCAAGTGATTTTCTGTCACCTGCGAGATATAGGTAGATACTAAAGCACGACTGACTATATTTGCTATCGTGAAAATAACCATGTGTTAATAATGAATGGAGACCGGGCGGGATGTCGATAGAGAAGAAACAAGATATGGTGGTCTTGGGTGTGGATCTATCCCCATCTGTGTCGATTAAGTACCGTATCATTGTTGGCGCTTCTAACAAGATTGAACGCATGCCTATCACTTAGCTGGCCGAATAACTCGTTTCGACCGTGAAGCCGAGTAGCTCAACTCAGGCCAGGCCTCGCTATGTCAAAGTGCGCACTCTGGATGATAGTAAGGATGTGCGGAGAGCTAGAAGTGAGCCCAAGAGCAGGTAGTCCTGATTGTCCTGACAACTGGTCATCCCTGATTGTGCGGCGCTGGCCAAACCCACGAAATGTGTACCTGAGTTGTACCAAAGGTGATCTAAGACTACCTTAGCGCAGGTATATCTGGGTTTATGTTAGAAATAAATTCCCAGCTGGTTGAAATCGATTCGAATCGTCGTCTCTCCCGGATAGTGAGAAACTTGGCTAGTCCCAACATCGTAGTAACTGTATTATGGAATATGATGGTTATGATGAATATAAAAATCTTACACCGACTATGATTACTATTGTTATGCTACTAAATAATGTACCACATGTTTGACATAGGTTGGTTGTTAATCTAGAGATGAATAGCTATAATTAACTTGATGACCAAAGTATAATTGTATAACTGAATTAGTCACGTTTTATGCAAAATGTTGTCAAGCTAGCTCCACCTATAAAGTCTTACATACTCTTTGGTGTTACTTTATTTTTGGTTTATGATGGGTAAGTCTAGATGAGTACATTCGAGTACTTAGGGTTTATCCCACCATGTTGCAGGTGAAGTTCTTAGCCTGCTGAAGATGGTGGCTAACCACAGATGGGCTCGATGACTCTATATTTATTTCTCATCTATATGCTTTTATCTGAGGATGTCACTTATGCTAGCAATGTATTTAGAACTTATATTAATATTATCATTTGAAAGCTATGTTGTTTTCACTAATCGGTTTTTGAAACCCAAACTTGTACTATTATTTGTGAACCCACTTGTAATATTATTTCCGCTGTAACTCTGCGTATGTGATGTGTATTTTCTTAATCACGCGATCTTGGTTGTAATGTTGATTTACCGAGGTCCTTCGTGACAATCGGCGGACTATCGAGTTTATATAAGTGAAAGTATGCGCGTGTCAATGTGTTAGCGGGGACAGCCGTACTTGATCTTATATAAATTGGGCGGTTTTGTCACACTGATGCTGATGCTGATTCGTTATGAGAGGAAAAACACTGTAATTTCGCTGAAACGGTATGGCTGATGAGTTTAAGCAAATAGGGCCATAGATTTTTTTGGGGGGCCCTCCTAATAATGGAAAGAAAGGCCCACAAGGAACAAGATGTTTACCCGGTAGTTATTTTTACGTCAGTTTAAGTGGAGAGTTTTATTTTATTGTTTTCAAGTCTATCATGTCACATAGAATAAAATAAAATTTGGATGAAACATCGTACTTCAATGTAAAGTTTTATTATAGAGCTTTGTAGTCATTTAATTTCATAACTCATAAAGGGTCGATAATCATATCAAGAGAGTTTCATCTTCATTTAAATTAAACTTATTTTTTCTCTTTTTAAATACACTGACACCCTCACCCACGACAGCCAAGCGAACGGGCAATGAAACTCCCACTGAAATATCTGCCGGCGTGGAACACGTCAACCCCCATCACCAACTGCCCGTCCCTTTCGCGGGCTTCTTCCTTCAATTCGCTTCATCATTCACTTGTGTGTCCTGTCCACACAAGTAAACCTACCTCCACGCCCTGGATACTGACACGCGGGCCAGGCTCACGCTCGGCCACGGGGCCCAACACGGGTGACACATCGTACGTCTATTAGTGAATTTTAAAAATTCGGCTATTGTAGCACTTTTGTTTTTTATTTATCAATTATTGTTTAATTATAAATTAATTAGACTCAAAACGTTCGTCTCGTAATTTTCAATCAAACTATACAATTAGTTTTTTTTTCCATCTATATTTAATACTCCACACACGTATCGCAAGATTCGATATGATGGCTACTATAGCATTTTTAGAAAACTTTTTCACAACTACTCCCTCCGTCCCGTAATATTTGCATCTTTAGGTTTGGGCGCGCAAACCAAGGGAGGAAGATGAGCAGGTACGGCGGCAACGACGGCCATGCGGAATACTCCCTCCGTCCCAGTTTAAGTGCACATTTGCACTTCAAAAAATTTCCCGAAATAATCGGTTCGCATAGGCCTGGCATAGCAGTGCAGTAGTAACCTCGAATCTTAGAACGTGGCAGAGACGATTAAAAAAAACATGAAACAGTCATTCCAACGCTTCCTGTCCACTCGTTCCCACCAGCCGCAGAACGATTTGTCATTAAAAAATGAAAATGGACGTCCAGCCTTATCCCTCCGTCCCCGTGGACTCTGTGAACTGTTATCTTCCCAGCCTTATTCCGCATGGCCGTCGCTGCCGCCGTACCTGCTCATCTTCCTCCCTTGGTTTGCGCGCCCAAACCTAAAGATGCAAATATTACGGGACGGAGGGAGTAAGGCTGGGAAGATAACAGTTCACAAAGTCCACGGGGACGGAGGGATAAGGCTGGACGTCCATTTTCATTTTTAATGACAAATCGTTCTGCGGCTGGTGGGAACGAGTGGACAGGAAGCGTTGGAATGACTGTTTCATGTTTTTTTTAATCGTCTCTGCCACGTTATAAGATTCGAGGTTACTACTGCACTGCTATGCCAGGACTATGTGAACTGATTATTTCGGAAATTTTTTTGAAGTGCAAACGTGCACTTAAACTGGGACTGAGGGAGTAAACAAGCACTCAATGCGCCTCCCGACTCCCCTCGTGGCCGTACCGCAGTTGCTTCAATCAAAAAGACAGGCCCAGCCCAGCTGCCGGAGGGAGCCAGCCAGGGCCCAGGGAGGTGACTGGACGTAGTACGTACGTGGACGATGCCAATCCCAATCCCAATCCCAGTGCCTGCAACTGCCCCAGTTCCTCTTTCCCCCTCCTCCACTCCGTCTCCGCTTCACCCCTCTCCATCTCCGCCTTGACTTCCTTCGCCACCGTCCTCTTCATCCTCCTCCTCAATCCGCTCTTTCAGGAAGCGAGAAGAAGAAGCAACAAGGGTGAGTAGTCTCTTGCTCCAACCGCCTTGCCTACCGTTGACTCGCTTTTCCCTGCCTCGCTCAGCTCTCCTCTCCGTGAGCTGAGCTCTACTCTGCCGCGCGCGTTCTTGCTTGCTCCTCCTCTGCTCCACCTCGCCGTTGCCGGGTAGGGTAGGTCGTCGATCTGGACGCTTGCTGTTTCCATACTTTCCACTACTGGTAGTAGTAGGATGCATGAGCTGATGAACTGACTGTTCACTCTGCAGTCCGCATAAGCTTGCTGCACTGCATGCGTGTGGCCGTGCCAACATCCATCCTCTCACAAAATTCTCCATCACCTACCTGTATTGACTTCTCTGCAGGGGATAGGAATAGGATCATGGCCGGGCGCCGGCGCACCCACCACCACCTCATGCTTCCGGCCACCGCCTGCCTGTGGGCTCTGTCATGCGCGCTGCTGCTGCTCCGCGCGTCGTCAGCGTCCCCTCACGGCGTGCTCAGGGTCGGCCTCAGCAAGCGCGGCCTCGACCAGCACGCGCTGCAGGCGGCTAAGGTCGCGAGGCAGGAGGACAGCCTCCGCGGCCGCCTGGGGGCCAGCAGCAGCAGCAGCGGCGGCGGCGACGACGTCCCGCTCGTCGACTACCTCAACACCCAGTACTACGGGGAAGTCGGCCTCGGCACGCCGGCGCAGAACTTCACCGTCATCTTCGACACCGGCAGCTCCAACCTCTGGGTCCCCTCCTCCAAATGCTACTTGTCGGTCCGTCGTTCATTGCTTTCTTTCTTTCTGTATCTGATGTTTGGTTTGCCATTGCCATGTGTACATTTGCATCATTGGAAATAGATCTGACTGTTGTTTGGTTCCACTGAACTGCAGATAGCGTGCTACCTCCACCCCAGATACAAGTCCGCCAAGTCTAGCACTTACAAGAAGGATGGTATATATTTGTGATTTTGTGGCCTGGCCTCATCTTTTTTCTTCTCTTTGTTTTTTTTAAAGAAAAAAGAAAAAAAAATATGTTTTGTGGGTAGTTCAAAGGCCATTGCTAAATGCCTCTACTCTTTCTTCCTCAAATTGTTCAGGAGAGACTTGCAAAATCACCTATGGCTCCGGTTCAATTGCTGGATTCTTCAGCTACGACGACGTGCTGGTTGGAGACCTTACTGTCAAAAGCCAGGTAAATCTAACACTAACAACACCTGCCTCCAGTGTTGACATTCACGCGCGGCGGGACTGTATCTCTAACGCTGCAAATCAATCTACCCATTTCAGAAGTTCATCGAGACGACGCGCGAAAGCAGCATCACGTTTATCATCGGCAAGTTTGATGGCATTCTTGGTCTTGGATACCCTGACATCTCCGTCGGCAAAGCTCCTCCAATTTGGTATATAGTCTTGTGCCTGTGTTACCATGTAGGTCGCTGGCGTTGGCTTGCCTGTTTGCCATTTAACAGGAGACCTGTTTTTTTTTTCCCTCTCTCTTTGCCAGGCAGAGCATGCAAGAGCAAAACCTGCTTGCGGAAGATGTTTTCTCCTTCTGGCTTAACCGAAACACTGAAGAGGAATCTGGTGGTGAGCTTGTCTTTGGCGGCGTGGACCCTGATCACTTCAAGGGAAACCACACCTATGTTCCTGTTTCCAGCAAGGGTTACTGGCAGTTCAACATGGGGGATCTTCTCATTGATGGCCAGTCCACTGGTTTCTGCGCCAAGGGCTGTGCTGCTATTGTGGACTCTGGGACTTCTTTGTTGGCTGGTCCAACAGTATGTATCTCCATACTGATGATCCTGAAATTCTATCTTTTGCACGATCATAGGCACTTGGGTTACAAAGCTTGAGCTGATTTGGAGTCATTCATCAATAGATTAATTACTAGAATATGTAGCATCAGTAGACTATTGACTAGTCTTTACACAACTGGACAAGGTGCCTAGGTACTGAGTCTGAATGGGAGTACAGCTTTTGCAATATGCCATGACTAAAGACCTGCCTCGTGTTTTTTTACAGACAATAATTGCTCAGGTGAACGAAGCAATTGGGGCTGCTGGAATTATCAGCCAAGAATGCAAAGAAGTTGTGAGCCAGTATGGAGAGATGATCCTCGAACTGCTCGTAGCACAGGTTTGCTAGCTTCTGCATTTCTTATCTTTCGTCAGACTTCTGACCGTGGAACGGGTGTTATAGATGATTGTGCTCTGTTAAACTAGTTTTGAACTCCAGTAATTTGGTAATGCTTTGACACTGCAGACATCTCCAGAGAGAGTGTGCAGCCAGGTTGGTCTTTGTATGTTTGATGGCGCTCAGTCTGTCAGGTGAGCCTATGATTATTGCAGAGTACCAGACCATCGTACAGTTATGATATACGCTGATAGGATCGATGATCCTACGGCGACTGCGGAGGTTGTAGGGGAAGGTGACCGGTGGCCGGGGCCTGATAGCCTGTTCGCTTGAACTTATAAGCCGGCTTATCAGCTAGAATCTACAGTATTTTTCTCTCACAACAAAACAGCTTCAGCCGGCTTATCAGCCGGCTTTAATACCCCCGCGTGACGAACAAGGAAGGATAAGTAGGGAATTTGGATAGAATTTGGGGAATTTGAGAAGAACAGAGGGAGCAGAATAGGGGAATTGAAGAACAGAGAAGAAGCAAATGGGGGAAACGGGTTTTCTGTTATTCCATAACCGCTTCCAGGTTTCTTACAACGGCTTATAAGCCACTCCGCCGCCTCTTTGGACCGAGCCCCTACACCTACATGGGCCAAGCCCAACTCTTCTCCATACTCGATACAGTTACGAAGCCCAACACCAAATCACTGTCACAAGACAACACTTAGCCACACTACTTCCCGCGCCTCCTTCTACAGTTTCTGACACCCCGGCGGCGAGTGGGCGCCGTGAGAGCGCCGGCAAGGAAGATGAGGGAGAGAGAGGGGGAGGGAGGGAGGGAGACGTTGGGAGAAGCCCAGCAAGGCAGCAACAAGTCTGTTATATTTATTACCATGATTCTTTTTTCGGTCTAAGAATTAGAGTCACTGAGTGGAGGTTAAAAACCTAGGGCTAATAAAAAATAGTTTAATTTTCTTTGTAATATATATTTTAGCTTTCTTTTGTATTATAAAATAAGCGTTTATTTGGTTCTTATCTACTCCCTCCATTTTAAATTATAAGACATTTTACCTTTTTAGATACACTAGTATATTGTCCGTGCTAACGCTACGGTGACATCTAGAAAAAATAAATCATAAAACTAAAAATTAAATCAACTAATGAAAGAAACACAAATTCACAAACTAATGAAATAAGACCATGCATTATTGTGTGTTAAAAGATATTGGACTTCGGAGATAAGAAACTGAAAAAAAAAGAAAAGTGAAAAACTGGATACTTGTTCTGCCTATCACAGCCCAAACATTCATGTCTAAGGTATCCATGTGAGTACTTCAATAGATAGATATATATGAGCTGGAAAATTAGTAACAATAGCAAAGCTACATATATATAACTGGAAAATATTGCAAATCTCACAAGAACAATTGTTTCAATAGTAATGTTTTTGTACCCATTCTTGACATAGACAGGCAGAAGGGCAGGCTTGGTGCAGTGGTGAGAGTTGTTTCACTGAGTCACCAGGTCATGTGTTCGAAGCAGCCTCTCTACAGATTTTACGTGGAAAGGCTTCCTCGGTTTTTTCCTTCCCCAGACCCCACTCATATGGGAGCCTCCGACACTGAGTCTGTCCCCTTAATATAGATAGGCAAGCATTATATATTTGTATTGAGAATATGGCATGCAAATTAATATTGATTTATTACATAGTATAGTAGATATATAGTTCACCACAATACAAGTGAAACGGGAAATGTTGGATATACACCCGAGCCAGGATGATTGGGCCTCACTGTACTACGACGTGTTCATGGGCGGACCTGGTGTTGTGCCCGGGTATTCCCGGGCATACCCAACATTTTGCCACAAAAATTAGTAGATATAAGTATACACATATGTATGATATAGTTAAGCTTTAATATTGTAGCTCTCTTCATCTTATTTATCAAAAAACAGCCAGACGGATTCTAGTCCATTCTCCACCCTCGGTCTAGCAACTGGCGAGGCAAAGCGCAAGAGCCGCGAGCCCAATGGACGCTACCACGAGATGAAATCCTAGCACCTGCCAAGCAAAGATGTCGGCCACCCCCCTGACTACCTTAAAACCCCAGCGCGGTGTTGCCCTAAGACGCACCGTGTTGCCGTGGATGTACCACTGTTGCGGCTCGAGCACTCGGCAAGCAGGTAGGCATAGTTCAACCGTGGGTCGCCTCACACCCCGCTAGATACCAACGGGTAGGAGGGCACGCTGGTCGCCAGCGCAGGCGCACACCACTGGAGGCGTTTGGAAGTGCAGACAGATCTTGATTCGGTATCTTTGTTAACCAATTTCTGAGGCAACAACTCAAGTTCTTCTTTGATCTTGGCTCAATTTGTAATATATTTTCTTTAGCTTGGGGCTTGGGCATACCCAAGTTTGAAATCTTGGGTCCGCCACTGGACGTGTTAGTGTCATTCATCTTGTTGACACTTGAGAGCGGTGAAGGTCTCCATCTCATCCTGCCACACAGAAATACGAAAAAGGATTTATTGAAGTTTAGTTTATGTCAACCACTCGCAAGAAAAATGCACGGTTATGAGGGCTGAAAACCATATCCACAATTATGCACGTCCTGACACTCCTATAGGAACCATATCAAAGCCATGCAAGCATACAGTGATGATCATTCCAGCCCCGCGCAGGTCCAGCGTCCTATAGGAACGAACGGATCAAGCCAGCAGGCATGCTCCGAATATCACCCATGCGACAACGGTTCCCCATTCAGATAAATGAATTAGGGAAGTCCATGAACAAAAGGTAAGAGGCTTTAGTATCTTCAGGCAGTAATATTACCAGCGCATTTGTATTCCTTAGATACTGAAAATTTTATTCCTAGTCTACTTGAATATTACCAGCGCATTTTCATTCCAAAAAATTTAGACTTCGGTGATTGAAGGAGCCAGGAATCATATCATTTCAGTTCAGTCATACCTCACATATTCATGTTCCCATGAACCAATATCACCTTCAGAGCCGAACAAACGGTATTTCAGGCTCTCCTGGAACAAGATGTCTCAGTTCCAGATTCACGGGAACAACTGAAGAGGGATCTAGTGCCTTCTGTACACATATCAAATGAATAAACATTAACTAAATTTGCAATAGATATCAAAACATAATAAGAGGGGTCTCTGTCAGTATCACAACAAAAATCAGAACTATAACTGACTGAAACGAATCCAATCAGTCAAATCAGCGCCCCAAAATCAATACAGAAGAGAACCTGAACATTGCATCCAGTCCACACAAATCGAGCGAACTCGCTTCACTAACCAAGCATCACCCCCTTGATGCATCTAAACCCATGATGTTCATCGAGTAAAATTTAACAGGTTGATTAAAAGTTCCATATAAACACCAAAGAAACTACCAGAAGCCTAGGATGCTTCTTGACTATATCAGCTATTTTCTCAAGCAACTCCTTTTGATATACTGACCTTGTTGGATTAGATGGCGACGTAGAGAATTAAGAGAAATTCTGGGTTCTGGATTAAGAACATACCTGCACGAGCAAGATGGTCGATGGGGGCTGCTACATCGCTGGAAGAAGATGGCCGGAGCTAGATTCGCGGGGCCGGCCGGAGTGGGAGACAGAGGCGTGGCCGGACAGATTGCCCGAGCCTGGTGGCATCGCCGCCGGGCGTACTGGGAGCAGGAGAGGAATCAGACATTCTGCATCTGCAAAAGAAGAGAAAGGAACAGAGAAGAACACACTTGTATGAGAAAGATGGTCGTGATAAACTTAGTGGATCACCTAGACATAGATCTAGTGGGTACAACCTTAGAGCATCAAGAGTTTGTCAAATTTTACTTGGCAAATCTTGTGATTTGCCAACTCCCAAAATTATATGTCAAGTAAAAAAACAATCCATCTCCAAGAGTTTGGCATTTTTGACTTGTAAAATAAAAAAACCCGTTAACAAAACGAAGAGGCCCGCTAAGCGAACGAAGAGGCCCGCTAAGTGAACGAAGAGCTCCGCTAAGAAACGAAGAGCCCCGGATGCCAAGCCGTATACACGCGCGCATATTTGCGCGCGCGGAGGGAAGATTTGCCAAGTTGCTATTGATGCCAAGTTGTTTTGCCAAACTGTTGGAGGCTATTTTTTCTTGTTTTGCCAAAATTATATGGATGCCAAGTTGAGATAGCAAACTCTTGGAGATGCTCTTACATACGGGATGAAAACTTTCTAGAACATGATCTAGAGAGAGAGAAAGGGAGATGAGATGTCACCGACCATCCGCGGGCTTGGAGGAAGAGCTCGACGTAGCCATGGCGAAGGTGATGTGGCCCGGGTCGGCAGTGTCGCGGTGACAGTGTTGAGGTTAGTCGCAGTGCAGTGGCGGTGCAGAGGCGGCGGTGAAGACGACAGTGGAGCTTCCCGTCGCTGGCTGCGCCCCTCACTAGATCGGATTGGGTTTGTCGGTGGGTGTGGCGGCTCACGGTGAACCTCGTATTGAGAGTCGTCGGTCTCCACCTCTCTTTATAGCGCAGTGCGACGGAGACCCACCAACTATGTAGGGTTGGGCGCCCCCGATCAGGGCGCGAGGTCAAGGCCCAACTTGGCTGTTGGGCCGAGCAGGAGAGATCAACACTAACAGGTCGACGGGGGCTGCTACATCGCTGGAAGAAGGTGGTTGGAGCTAGATCCGCGGGGCCGGCCGGAGTGGGAAACGGAGGCGCGGCCGGACAGGGTGCTTGCGCCTGGTGGCGCCGCCGCCAGGCGGACTGGGAGTAGGAGAGCGAGGCGCTGTGCGGGGAGGGAGAGTGAGGCCGACCGATGTAGGCAAGGGAAAGGGAGAGGGAGACGCGGCCGGCCTGCCCGGACGACCGCCGTCGCGTCAGCGGCGAGGAGCCTGCTGCGTGGGAGCACGATGGCCACCGTCACGAAGCTTGCTCTGCGCTAGGCGGAGGACGTCCTTGCCGGCTGCTTCCTGTGTGCCGCCACGCGCCGACCACGTTGACGTCATCGCTCCCGCCGACCACTACGACGGCGTTGGCGCTGCCATCAACTGTGGGGGGCAGCAGCTCAGCCCCGTGTCTGTCCTAGACTTGCACTTCGACGACGAATCTTCAGCGTAACACTCCTATGGCAGGTAGCGACGGAATGCGAGCAGGGAGCGGCCGCGGTAGGGAGGCGAGCGTGATTAGCGGCGGCTTGCGTCGGACGCGGGCGTGAGCGTGATTAACGGTTGCTTAGCGTCGGGCGTGTGCGCAGGCGCCTGAGGCTGAGGAGGTTGACACAAGCGATGATGGCCCTTGGATTTGAGTGAATTAGGAGAGCGAAGACTCAGGCTATATCTGGACAGTCCATTTCGAAGATGTTTTTCTGGGTACACTTTTTTGGGTAAATGGAGACGGGGTTTCTCAGCGGGGGACGTTTTTTTTGTGGATCTAAGAAAAAAAAGTTGATTTTGTCATACACTTAGATATGCACCATGCCTGTATACACAATAATATTAATGTATCGAGAAAAGCCAAAACATCATAGAATTTGGAACGGATGGAGTATGCTCTTAGGCTCTTAGGGGGGCAGACCCAGTGCCGGAGGCAAACCTTCCCCCGCAAAATCTGCAGAGGCTGCTTCGAACACATACCTGGTGACTCAGTGAAACAACTCTCACCACTGCACCAGGCCTGCCCTTCTACCTGTTTATATCAAGAATGGGTACAAAAACATTGCTATTGAAACAATTGTTCTTGTGAGATTTGCAATATTTTCCAGTTATATATATGTAGCTTTGCTATTGTTACTAATTTTCCAGCTCATATCTATCTATCTATTGAAGTACTCACATGGATACCTTAGACATGAATGTTTGGGCTGTGATAGGCAGACAGTTTTTCACTTTTCTTATTTATTTTTTTAGTTTCTTATCTCCAAAGTCGAATATCTTTTAACACACAATAATGCATGGTCTTATTTCATTAGTTTGTGAGTTTGTATTTCTTTCATTAGTTGATTTAATTTTTAGTTTTATGATTTATTTTTTCTAGATGTCACCGTAGCGTTAGCACGGGCAATATACTAGTGTATCTAAAAAGGTAAAATGTCTTATAATTTAAAATGGAGGGAGTAGATAAGAACCAAATAAACGCTAATTTTATAATACAAAAGAAAGCTAAAATATATATTACTAAGAAAATTAAACTATTTTTATTAGCCCTAGGTTTTTAACCTCCACTCAGTGACTCTAATTCTTAGACCGAAAAAAGAATCATGGTAATAAATATAACAGACTTGTTGCTGCCTTGGTGGGCTTCTCCCAACGTCTCCCTCCCTCCCTCCCCCTCTCCCTCATCTTCCTTGCCGGCACTCTCACGGCGCCCACTCGCCGCCGGGGTGTACGGGCTCTTAGCGTGTACATATTTTATCACGTATAATTGTTGTCATCTAAATCAGCCCCCTATGTTCAAATTCTAGCTCCGCCCCTGCACATATCGTCCGCGATCCGCGCGAAACCAAATACATATCGTCCGTGATCCGCCCGAAACCAAACGGATTTGCTGGTCTGGTGAGTGGTGACAACACAACATCACCTAGAGAAGCACTACTACTAGTCTATACGAGTGAGTACGTACTAGGTACTACCCCCTAAATAAACTATGGAATTACTGGCCCCAGACATCCGATTGGATACCGATCCATCAGACGGTACAGTGGTCTAGGCCGATTCGTTTCCGCACGCGCGGTTGTACTTCGCGCCTGTGCCAGCAAGACCCTGCCCGCGCCTGCTTTTCGCTTCCCACGCCTAACCAGTGTGCAACATCCGATCTATTTTTGAACATCTAGATGCAACACTTGCAACGTACGTCTGAACATATATAAATCACTTGAAACATCCGTGTGAAACACTTGAAAACTATTGTAAACATACGCAACATCCAGATAAAACAATTGCGACATGTGTAAAACATATGCAACATCCAAATAAACATTCTTGCAACGTCCGACTGAAAAAACAGACGAACCATTGAGGACAGACGCTTGCAACATACGTGTACAACCATTGCAACGTATGTAATATCCCGATCTACTTTTGTAACATATCTGTACAACATCTGAAACAATTTTAATGTACTTGCAACATGCATCCTATCTGGGTGCGGCTTCCTCTGCCGTCTGCATCGGGACCGCAGCCGTAGCAGGAGGGGCTTCCGCGCCTGGGCTGACGCTTCTCTTTGCGCTGGCGGTGCCTGTCGGAGTCATCGGACAACGGAGTAGGAGCAGCAGGGCGGGCGCGCGGAGCATTGGGCCGGGCGGCAGAGCACAAGCACGAGCAGCGGGGCGGGCGCGCGGAGCAGCGGCAGGACCAGCGCGGCGGGTGGCAAAGCAGGAGCAGGCGGGGCGGGCGGGAGGAGCAACGGAAAGGGCGGACGCAGTCCGCCAGCCCAGGAAGAGGCGTCCGGGACGAACGCCCTGCACACAACATTTCCGAATAAACTAGTATATAGGCTAAACATGTGACATGTCAGCCGGATCGGAGCCAACCACAAATCGATAGGTCTGTCTTGCTCTATTGTAGGTACGGCCTCGGCCTCGGACGCGGTGTGTGGACTCTGGACTGTGGTCAAGTGTGGCGCGGGACTTGGTTTAGTGGGCCCCATATGCCATCCACGTTGGCCAGGCACACTGAGATGCCTGCCAACCGCTTCACCAGGTTGGCCAGTGCCTTTGCAGTGGCACTAGGCGGCGGCACGGGAGGCGCTGTGGGCTGCTTGCCACCGTGATTGGAGCCTGGCAATACCAGATTGATAGGATCGATGATCCTACGGCGACTGCGGAGTTTGTAGGGGAAGGTGGGGCCGCATGGAAGAAGAGCGAGAGAGAGATGCTGGGAGAAACCCAGCAACAAATCTGTTTAATTATCTCAATCAATGTTTAGGTATATTTATCCCTTCCTAACAAACCAAATTTGAGATCTTATCTCCTAATTTTATGGGACTAAATAAGAAATAAACTAATCAAAGGGATAGCTGGTCCCATTACCCCTTGATGGCCGATGGCCCTCCCTACTAACGCGCTTGCGCCTCTCGTACTGCATGCTGGTCATAACATACGCCAACATGCTTTTTCCCAATGAAAAACAAGGCGCGATTCCGCGCTCGCCTAGGCGCACTTCAGCGCTGGGCGGAGGGGTAACGCCTCGCCTAGGGGGATAAGCGGAGAATAGGCGCCGTGCCACCAGATCCAGAGCCACGCCGCCCGAGGGAGGGAGCTGCGCTGCCGGATCCATTGCCAGGCCGCTTCCTCCGGGCCTCCCTCCTCCCAATCCCATCAGATGCGCATCCGTTTGAAGGAGAGGGGAAGGGAGTAGAAAGGAAAGGCAGGCCTTGGGTCGTGATGGCGTGGGGGCGCGAGGCGAAGCTGCGGCAACGCACGAAGGCTGAGCCTGCGGCCTGCCTGCCTGCAGCCGGCCTCTACGAGAGAGAGAGAGAGAGGTCACGGGAAAGAAGGGAGAAGAAGGTCACGGGAAAGAAGACGGACTGCTCGGGCTGCAGATGAGATGTGGATAAGACCGAGCGATTTTGCAACTTGCCCCTCCACTTTGTAAAAAATTTCAGCAAATTTTCTTGCTATGATTTCCTTTACTGATTTCTTACATTCTAGTCCCTAGAACTTCTATTTTTTCACAAGATACCACTTCTATTGCTGTAGGAACTTCTATTTATTCAGCATTTCAGCAACTCCATTTATATATTTATTCAGCTATACATGCTGAATGCAAATTTATCAAAACGCCTAGAAAAACGCCTTGAAACGCCTAGGCGCTAGGCGATGGGTCACCGCCTAGAAACCGCCTAGCGCCTACAAAAACATTGCTTTTTCCCATGTTACTGCATGTTCTTTTCATGCTGTGATAAATTATCATGCAAAATTTTCTGCAGCGAGGGAATTGAATCTGTTGTTGGCAAAGAAAACTTGGGCTCAGATGTTATGTGCTCAGCCTGTGAGATGGCTGTTGTGTGGATAGAGAACCAGCTCCGTGAAAACAAAACTAAGGAGCTGATATTGCAATATGCTAACCAGGTTACTGTGGATTTTCTTTTTGCCATTTGTTCAATTATATAATTTTTTAGATAATAAGTTCAATTATATAATTGGTGACAAGACTCTGCTTGTGTTCCAGCTATGTGAGCGTCTACCAAGCCCCAGCGGAGAATCAACAGTCAGCTGCGAGGATATCTCAACGATGCCCAATCTTGCATTCACCATTGCAAACAAGACCTTCACCCTAACACCAGATCAGGTGCTTTCCAGTAGCCCATCATATATCGTTTTCAACTAATATTAGCATTTCTTCATTTTTATAAAATAAAGTAGCCAATTTTTTTCAGCAAATGATGCTATCGATAAATGATTAATCAAATTTACTGAACATTTTGTAAACAAGGTATATATTAGTAGGCTAAAACATTTTATACTTGATGTTTATTATTAGTAGGCCCGAACATTTTATACTTGATGTTTATTAGAAGGAACCTATCCTAGTTTAAGAAGGAATGAAGGATCCAGTGTTGGGGCAGTTAGTAACTCAACATTTGAGGGCAACAATTTTGAAGTCTTGAAGTGACATGATCAGTAGTTGACATTTGGAACCAAAAAGTGCCTAGTAGATGTATTGAATATAAATTTATAGGTCTTATACTCTACATGGTTTGAAGTGAAGTCGTTCTAGTTCACCTCAAGTTCCTTTGTTATATATTTTTTTTAGAATTGTTATAATTTATTTATTTAGACAATCATTCCTGCAAGTGCGTACATCCCTCAAACCTTGTGAAACATGTGTTGCAGTACATTGTGAAGCTGGAGCAAGGAGGCCAAACTGTCTGCATCAGTGGCTTCATGGCATATGACGTCCCACCCCCGCGTGGTCCTCTCTGGTATATATAGGGGACATGACATTGCTTCATACCTTGATATTTTTCTTCTACCCCATCTCAGTCTGAGAGCTTTGCATATGAACAATTGTAGGATTCTTGGGGATGTCTTCATGGGAGCTTACCACACGGTGTTCGACTTCGGCAACGACAGGATTGGCTTCGCGGAATCTGCATGAGCGTGGGAGCACTCTGCTCTTTATGAAGACATCGTATCTATTAGGGATGTGTAGTTTCTCTATCCGCTACGTGCAGACAGTACGCTGCAAATAAATGGATGGCCAAAAATGCTGAAACTGAATATATGAACAGAGCTTTCTTTCTGGAGGAGCAAATGGATGCTCGAAGACATGTATGTATGCTTGAAGAGCAAATGTTTGAACAGAGCTTTCTTTGAAACTGTTTGTTCATGGCAGTACAACTTATCATTTGTAAAATAATTTATGGATTGCCTATGAACTGATGAGCATGTATAAATGCATTCTTCTACTTTCAGTGGGATAGCTCTTGCCTTCTTGGCTATGGCCTATTCTAGTTGCTCAGGGTGTCAAAGTGGGCTATTATTAAGAATGGAGAGACTGAACATGGGCTGGGCCTGAACAATGATGCCATTTTTTAAGCCTGGCATGAGAGACAACAATAGGTGTATATTTACTAACTGTAGCTTTTTTTTTTTCCTGCAACAGTTGGGGCGATCTCCTGCTCTTTATATGTATTAAAATTAAAAAGATAAAAGTTGAGAAATATAATCACCAGGAAAGAAACAAAGAGCAAAATAGAAGGAAAATAAACAAAACTACATCAGGAATATGTAAATAGGGTCTCTGTTGCCAAAACCGTGATGCAGCAGAGAGGTAGTGCCAAACACAAATATCATCTGGCTAAATGGGTTAAAATCCGTAAGTGAGAAAAAAGGTGGTCTGGCATTAAAATCTCGGGCAGTTGAACATTAGTCTCCCACGTAAATGGTGCTGGAAGTTGAAACATGAGAACGTGCATTGCACTGATTTTCAGTAAAAGAAGAGGAAACGTGACCAAGCGTCTAAAAATACAGAGCCCGGCCAAACAAACAGTTGCAGCACCCAGAAAGGAGAAAGAGGACTGCCACAGAAGCTAGCCCAAACCTCTACCGTAGGATAAAGACGCACAACAGGTCCTAAACACCATAGGTATACAATCAGTCATCCTTTATTTACCAGTTAGGCTATTTAGACCGTGTTTAAATGAGGTTAAATAGTCTTGTATAGTATCATTATTAAATATATATATATATATATATATATATTTACATATGTAAAATTTAAATATACAAGAAAGTATAAATTTAGATGTAAACTTAAGTTCTACATTAATTATTTTTTGTAATGGCAAAAGGTGGTTAATTTAGATCAAAATTTAAGGGTTTAATTATTTTTCCTAATGACAAAGGTGTAACTTAGTTACAAATTTTAGGGGTTATCTTAAATTATCTTTTAGATGGAGTATGTAGGTAATTTAGATACAAATTTATGGGTTACCTTGTGTACTTTCATAATGTTGAGGTGGGTAACTTCTTATAAAATAGAATAGATCCCAAGGCTATTATTATCTATGATGATTAGAGTCTACAAAATTAAAGCCTAAATGTTTCTGATTATCGTGCAATTTCCTATGATTTATCTTTTTTCTTGTTACCAACGATGATGATTAGAGTTAACCAAATTAAAGACTAGATATTTCTAATTATTATAATATTTTATAGATTTAGTATGGCTCGTGAGGGTTATTGTGTGGAGTCTCATTTGGAATATCTAATTAATAATAGTAAGATTATTATGCTTATGCATACTAGAATAGAAATAGATTGTTTAACGTGTAGCGAGTGCCGATCCCCAACTAAGTATAGAAGAAAGTACAGAAAGTATGATAAATTAAATGGAAATGTTATGGGTAGGGCGTTTGTTCGTCCGGACGCTTGCGTTGGTGCGCCTCGATGCCGCCCGAATGGCCCAACAATATCATTCGCATGGTCGCACCCATCTCACATTTTGTTAAAAAAACAAACAACTCTGCTCTCACTTTTCTCTCGATCGCTGCATTGCGACCACGCCGTCGCGCCTACACTGCCGCGGCATGCTCTACTACGACGCTCTCAATCGCGCCTAGACGGCCACCATCCTTCATCTCCACCGCAACCGAGTGCCATGCCCGCCTTCCTCCCTCTCCACCGCGCTCACCGTCCGTCGCGTGGCTTCTGTTTTGCATCACGCTCGCCCGGTCACTTCTGGCCCTTTTCGGTGATAGCTTGTGCCAGGAGCGGCGACGAGTAGGCCTCCCCCCTCTCCACCGCGCTCGGTCCGCTTTCTCCCTCGGCGATGGCATCCAGCAATGTGGACGAGATCAGACTAGGATGTTTGTGCTTGCAAACGTAGGTTTCAAATGTTTCAGAGGTATGTTGCAAGTGTTTTATATTGATGTTGTAAAAGTAGATCGGGATGTTCCATATGTTGCAATGGTTGTACACGTATGTTGCAAACGTATGTTCCTAATGTTTCATCTGTTTTTCAGATGTATGTTGCAAGTGTGCTTATCTGGATGTTGCATATGTTTCACACATATATTGTAACTGTTTTATCTGGATGTTGCGTATGTTTGCAATGATTTTAAAGTGTTTTCAGGTGTTTTGCAAGTATTTCAGACACATGTTTCAAGTGTTCCATCTATCTTCTTTTACATGTTGCAAGTGTTTCATCTGGATGTTTCAAAAGTAGATCGAGCGTTGCACATGGGGTGTGCGTGGGAAGCGGGAGGGGGCGTGAGCGGTCCTCGTGCGTGGTCTGGCAGCGCGGGCGACGTCCAGGGCGGCGCTGGCCAGTTGCTGGGGCGCTTTCTCGCTCACTGCGCGGGCATCATCCGATGCTAGCTCCCCGGATCGGACATCCGGACGCTAGCAAGTCCCAAAATTAAATTGCCTCTTTAAAAACCTCAATTATAATCCATTTACAACTCTACAACGTATATAAGAGGACTCTGTGGTATACATTACGTGTACAAAGCCGATATGTGTATATGGATGTATGCACAGCTGTTGGTGCATGAGCTTGATTCCAGCAATGTCATTGCCGGCTATCATTAAGTCTTTGCAAAAGCGCATGCAATGCAGTCTCACGTGCTCCGGCTGCCGCAGCCGTGGCGGGGTCAGTGCCCCCGCTACCGTTACCACCATCTCCGGCGGCGTCAGCGGCGCCGCTCCGGAGAGCTGGTGGCTCAGCGCCTCCGGCCATGATCGTCGAGAGGGCGGCCGCCAGGGCCGTGGTGAAGTTGGGGTCGCTGGTGATGGCGGCGGTCATGGTCTCCAGCGCCGACCGGTTCCTGCCGTCCAAACCCAACAGCGTCGCCGCCGATGGCTGTGGCGGCGCCACCGGCCTGTGCCCAGCGGCAGCAGGGAAGCCGTACATCGGGAACGGCGGCATGGCAGGGACGGACGACAGCTGACGGTAATGCTGGAGCAGACCCGCGGCCGCTGCCGACGACGACGGCGGCGGCGAGTGCGTGAGGTCGAGGGTGATGGTCGGGAACGGCGCGGAGGCGGAGAGCGTGGCGCCGCCCATGGCGGACGCGTAGGGGTGGTGGTACTGGAAGAGCGGCGCCGGGGCCGCGACGTGGTGTCCGGCGAAGAGCGTGCCCGCGTCGTGGCTGACGGCCGGGCTCGACAGGAGCATGGCCGCCGCGGCGGAGGTCGTCTTGGCCATCGCCGCCGCCGCCGCCGGCAGCTGGTGGTTGTGCGTGCCCTCGTACGTGGTGATCAGCACCGCCTTGTCCTCCGCGCACCGTTGCACCTGCACATACATATATGCACGCACACGTGTGTGCCCATCAGTTACTGATGACGTATGCTCATTTCTCCCATGCACGCAGATGCAGATGCAGATGCAGGCATCTAGCTCATCTCTAATACGCCTGCATGTGTACGTAGGTAAAAGCCAAACACGTAGCAGCATTTTATTAATGAAAGTTGTTAAAGGCAAACACGTAGCAAGTTTGAGCAAAATATTTTAGAGGGATGGTCGTCCGTCTGGTGAGATGTCACAATCTGTAAACAGTTTGATCTTCTATTTGTAAATGTTCATTTGGGGACAGGTAAGGCTATAGAGAGAGAGAGACAGAGGTTCAAAACAATAACGTATGCAAGCGTGGAACCTGCAACTTTAGCATATAGGCCTAGTTTAGATTGACGTTATGAATCAGTATTTGGCATTGTAGTACTTTTATTTGTATTTGACAATTATTGTTCAATCATGGCCTAACTAGGCTCAAAAGATTCGTCTCGTAATTTATAATCAAACTGTATAATTAGTTATTTTTTTATCTATATTTAATACTCCATGCATGTGTCTAAAGATTTGATGTGATGGAGAGAAAGTGAAAAAACTTACAATCTAAACAAGGCCATAGTATGTTCACATTTAAATGTCATCGTCTATCATAGGATAATGTCATCAGAGTTGCATGCAAAGGTATATTCAAAATCTACTTGCAGCTGCTTTGTTGGGTGCGTGTGCGTTTTCAAATGCCATATTTGACACGTATATCCAAATATTGAAATGCAAAGAAAGTACTACATGTGTTTGAATTGTGCTGCGGAGCACGCAACGTATCAGACCACGGCATATAATAATACACCATGCGACCATTTGCTTGTTTATTAGCTATACATACATGTTGCAGTATATTAGTATTCAAATCAAGTACACTCAGCAACCTTTTGTTTGGCATTTCCTTGACCAATAGCTAGGAAAAACCTGTCCTTGAATATAAGCTAACGGAAGAAGAATGCACAGTACCGTAACAATTCTATCTTCGTTTTAAATTGCAAGTCGCTTTCGTTTTAAGTATCTAGGTAAAATGTATATCTAGACGCATAAGAAAGGTTATGTATCTATAAAAGCCAAAAAAAACTTACAATTTAGAACGGAGAGAGTATTTACGAAATAGCAACCGTAATATGCATAGATAATAGATTGTTAGTGTACGTAATATATACCTGCTTCCTGACTGGGCATCCCGTGGCCATTGTGCAGCGGTAGTAAGATCTGGGGCATGGGTTACCCTTGGCCATCTTCTGCCCATACTTCCTCCATGGGCATCCATCGTTGATCTACACACATGTACACATATCCCCAAACAAAGATTCGTTAAAAATTTGAGGAAACAAACCAGCACAAACATGTGGATTTTGTTCTTTTGAATCCACACATATGTATTCTAGCTATTTGCTGACAGCAGCAGCATAAATCTGTATCTGCATTCTTACATACCATTGGGGCCTCGGACCGTGCGCGCACGGACACCCTTGCCCTCCGCAAAGGCGCCTCCGCCGGCGCCGTCGCCGTCGCCGCCCGGTCGGCGTTCTCGCTGCGCTCAGGCGTCCTCATCCCATCGTTTTGATCCGCTTCACCGCCGCTTCCTCCGCTGCCACCGTCTGAATCCGCTCTGTCAGCGCTGAACGCTGGCGGGGGCGCCGCCGCTCCTGCTATTGCCGTAGACACGCGGCCGGGGTCCATGAACTGCACTCCCGTCGTCGTTGCCGCCGGTAGCATCGGGTTCGCTGTGCTGGCCTGCATCGATCGATCCAACGACCATTGTATCACTTGCCATGAACTAGTCGTGCTCATTAATTGCTTGATCGAGTTAGTTATAGGAGTAAGAAAATGGTGCGTATGAAAGCACCTACCGACTACCGTGATCGGAAATGCATGCATGGGGGCAGTGTAATGTCTCCCAATGTAACATTGACATGAATGAACATGCATGCTAACCACCGTTAGTAAGTGAGGCTTTGCTGTCAAAGCTTAGTTTCTGTTTGCACGGCCAAGCTGCTTTCGATGGCGAGATCTACATATACAACTATATATGTATCTATTTTATCTTCTATATCTATACTTATACCTAATAATATATTAAAGAGCAAAGTGATTTTTCCATCCGTCTTTTTTTTTCATCCTAAAATACCATCGCGCTCTCCATGTCATGTATATGTGACCTAAACTTAAGATCCATGGTCATATATACGAGTCAGAACAACTCACGTTTAGTGATGGTGTACGGAGTATGACACTCCAAGACATTAAGTTTTGTTACAACGCACAGACACGTCGTGTGTTGTGCTACAGTACTTGTGTATATGTAGTCGGCCTGTGGGGGTGCACACATGGATGGAGACACCTCTCTCCAATCCAAATTATCAATGCAAATGCATGGGCGATTGACATAGATTTGATTAGCCACCTAAACATTAGGTGTCCAAATTTTTCTCGGGATGTTAATGCTTGAAGAATGTCAACAGAAAAGCAGCTTGCATTTAAATTCAATACGGTAAACACTATAGCTAGTGGTGACGGAAACTAAATGAGGTGCCCATCTGAACCACCGTAGAGAAATTAGCGGCATTAGGACACTCGCAATAGTAATAGTGCTAACTTTTAGCACATAGGAGTAGCTTATAACATGGATAGCTCCACTTAACACTCTCACATAATCTTCAAATGTGTGCAAGAGCTTAGCTCTTAATCAAGAGCGAGAGCTTTTCTTTCTCTTCTATTAAAATATAAAAAAATATTTAAAGCTAGCTTAAAAGTCGATTGTTAGAGCTATCCTTAGTTGTTTGTTCACGTATGATTGGAAATGCTGGGCATGCATGCAACTTTAAGGAAATGCTTTTACAATGCATAATTTCTACAATTTCATCGATCATTAATTGGTGTACATCGCTATATATGAAATTTATTCTTGGTTAGACACATATATGAAGTTATTGGTTGAATATATATTAGAACAAGACCTAATTTGAGGAATTAAATGGATCCAGAACGGAAAATATGAGTCAAATAGTTAGGTAGGGTGTCACAGATTGCAATTAATAATTAGCATGCATATATATATATATATATATATATATATATATATATATATATATATATATATATATATGCGCGGGTTTGTAGGAACGATCGATTTAAAATTTGTGTGAATGTGAAGTGAATAAAGTATCATTAGTATCGCTTTGCTCGCTGCTCCATTCACGAGGTAGGAGTACCTTTTTTTTTCTTTGATGATTATATATAATAGTAACACAGAGATATTCGGGAGATCTTTTTGATAACAAGACGACAAGTACAACGTTGACTAGGTAGGAGTTCCTGTTGGCTTAAGCTACTTTTCAATCATAGAATAGTGCTTTTCTCTCCCAACGTTTTAGCATAAGCATCAGCGTAAATTAAATTTTAGCATAAGCAAACAGGGTCATATCTTTTTGATAACAAGACAAGTACAACGTTGACTAGGTAGGCTCCAATTAAGACGCGTAGCCATTTCTTTTCAACAAACTTTGAACTTGAAGTCTTGAACACGAATCAAGCCACCCAATTAGCTAGTTTAGGTTTACCATACCTGTTGCTGCTGCTGCTGGGCTTGAATGAGCTGATGGTAGAGCGCGCTGTAGCTGCGGGTGAGCTCCTCCAGCATCCGCCGCAGCCGCCGGTTCTCCTCGCCGGCCTGCCGGAGCTCCTCCTCCACCGCCGCCGCCGCCACATCCACCTGTTACCACCACATATATGTGTAAGAGGATCGGATCAGTCACCATGAGTGTGCATGGACCGTGCTACGACCAAGATCAATACAAATTCTGATGTGGAAGAAGAAGAACGAACAAGATCAGACGAAGAAGCTTACTAGTACCTCTTTATCACGACCACTCGCCGTGCCCTCGCCGCCGTCGACTGCTGCTGGCGTCGCCACCGCCGCCCTGGTCAGCAGGTCTAGTGCAGTCTGCGATGACAGAAAACATGTATACGAATCAAAGAACGTACAGGCACAACAGCAGCAGAAACAAGCAAGGCTCATGTATATACATGTAAGTACGCATCGTTGATCTAATGGCTGTCTTATTAATTGCAAGCACAGACATCAATAATCAATAATCTCAAGCTCGATCGCGATCTCGACGGGGAGACTTACGTTGACCGTGGTATTATCGCAGCCACAGTCCTCGCCGTCGGTCCTGCGCCGAGCGGCAGCACCGCAGGCGGCGGAGAAGAAGTCCACCTCCTTGATCTCGCTCCTGCGCCCGCCGCTGCCGCCGTGACCGAAAGCCGGCCGGTCCCCGTGCTCCGCCAAGACCATCATCATCTCCTCTTCCTGCTCCTCCTCTTGCTTCTCCTTGCTCTGCTGCTGCTTCGGCACCAAGTCCATGGATGGTCGGGTTGGAGCGAGAGGTATCAACCCAGGTAATGGTGAGGAAGAGACGGCTATATACAGCTCGTGACGACCTGCAGTGCCGTACTAGCTAGAGAATAGAGAGAGAGAAAAAGGAGAGGGGAGAGAGAGAGAGAGAGATGTCCAACTATGCAAGCTACTACTACAGAGTACAGTGAAGAAGCCGGAAACGTGAAACGGAAAGACTTGGACTTTGGACTTGTCCATAGGAACGAGACGGCTGGAGGAGTTGGACCAATGGCACGGGGACGAACTGGGTGGGCCAGCCCGCGTGGCGTCAGCGTGAGAGCTGGCTGAGGCTGGACCGGAGGGGACGCCGCCCTGCCCACGTGTCGCTGCGCGTGGGCCGGGTCAACTCAGTCAACGGATGCTGCGTTTTGCGACTTGGGGAGTGGCCACGAACCATAACATCTCTCTCATTATTATTTTTTATTAAAGTTATTATTTTTATTATTATCAGTTGGGTTCATTTACAATAATATTTGTTCTGTGGCCAAATGGAAGTATGGAACAGGTTTTTCCTCCAACAAATGATACGGAACCTAAAAAACACACCTATTAAGAGTATATATATGTCTTTTTTAAGAAAAATAAGAGTATATATGTATGTTGTGCTCTGTTGTAATATCCATTGTGGGCTCATCTTTTTTTTTTGTAATAGGGAACTTTTTTATATATCATGTGCTAAAATATTTGTTCCCACCTAAAAGACTAGCTAATATCCTCTCAACACTGCCCAAAATTTTTAATCTTTTTTGCACGCTTAATTGTTCACCGTGCATGTTCTGATCATCTTGACTAATAAACATGTCAAAGTAACCTGTTTTGTTCCTTTCTTTCATCTGGACACAAATTTATCTGATCTCTTTTATGCCACCAATTGAGCACAAAGGATGTAAATTATATCGAGTCTGGAATCTTAGAACCCATGTTGCAAGTTTGATGAGAGAAATAGAGGGTATTTGTTAAAGAGTGTTCAGTGGGCTTATCCTCCACAACAACTGTCGCAACCGTAGCCAAGTAGTAGCACACACTACTACAGAATTGATTTTTAACAACCAGTTTTTTTTTTGGGTGTAAGGGCGGCTCAATCTGAATCGAGCTGCCTCTAGAAATGTATTTGGAGAATCGCCTATACAAAGGTGAAAAATTAGAGGTGGCTATAGAAGCTTCCTAGCCGCCCCTATAGTAGTTGTTTGTAGTAGTGATGAGTGCAACCAGCCAACAAATCGAATAATAGTTGTAGCTCACAATGGCACATCCTAATCTGCCAACCCGCAGAGCAACTCACGTAACTGAGGCACCCATTAGCCCGCACTGCCCCTTCCTCGACCAGAAATCAAGTGTGGCCACCCCCTTCCTTGTCGAGGCCCCCTATTTCGCTCGTCATGGACTACCTCTGCAGTTTGAGGAAATACTGGTATGTATATGGAATGTTCCCTAACAGTGGATGCTCACTGAGGCAATGATCTTGCATGCATGGAAAGAATTATAGTTTAGCACTGATGGCATATATGTGTAAATTGTGTTTTCTAGGTGGCGGATAGGGGATTTAGGTTTATGCCAATAACAAACAAAGCATTTTCTCTTTATAAAACATCTCATGCCCAGTTCATTTTTTTAAAACAAAAAACTCATGTCTATGGTCTAGATTCAATACATGGAGTAGTGCCTGAAACATGTTTGTTTGTCGAAACAAATAATCAAATATCTAGTTTGATATGCAAATTCTTGAATAAAAGTTTTGAAGATTTTAGTGTGAAAGCTCATACAAAATTAGGGGTTTATGGTTGTGTCGTCACTAACCCACAATATACACCGGCTAATTTTGGGAAATGAAAGAAAAACCCAAGCAGTGGCTATCTATCTATCTGCCGCATTATCTACTACATTAATTTTGGAAACTCATTTTGGGAAATGAAAGAAAAACCCAAGCGCTGATTTTGTTGACTCTATGTCCATGTGCTCGCAAGAAAATATCAATGGCTTGTAAACAACATGCAACTTGTATGTATTTTTTTAGCAAACTATAAGAGTAGTTCAGTTGGTTAGGTTTATTATGGAATGACCCATCTATCTGAGTTCAAGTTCTTGACTTAACACGAGTTTTGACATTTTCTTGTACTCATTCTAGGATTTAATGTCACTACTCTTTCCATGGTAGGTAACGTGCTCGTTAATAGTGAGACGTTTGTGGTAACTTCGTTCGTCAATCTCGAGTAAGATGTGCGCATATGCATGCGTGTATATGAGCTGTACTGGGTTCGGAGAAAATTGTAGGTAGTTCAAACTTATGCTTGCAAGACAAAACAGAGGTGGACTTATATAGTCACACGCATATTTTCAGTCATCATGTGTCCATATTATGTATTATCTAGCCATAGCAAATTTGTGGAGAATTTGAGAAAGAAACAATAAGGGATCGGAGATGTGAGACGATAGCCGGCCATTGGGGCTGGCTTGATTAACTAGCTGGTCAATGGCCACCATCAGCTAGTTGACAATGTGCATTATCTAAGAGCAAGGACGTTTTCAACTGTGACTTATAATATGAAAAATCTGCTGGAGAGATAGCTTATTCCTACAAGCTACTCAAATGCTGTCGTGGCGTGGTCGATAATATAAGCATATGTAAATGCCTGAGATCAACGAATGAACGGTAGCTTGTACATTCTCCATCCTCGCACATTGGAAATTTATCCATATATCGATGTTACTTAGGGCCTATTTGGATACACATAACTAATTACTAGCTGGGCTAAAAATTAGCTTAATTTAGCTATGGTTGTCTAGCTACTTGGCTAACCAGTAGTTGAATACTTGGCTAAAAAAATTAGCCCACCTATTAGCTCTCCTGTTTGGATGCACTAGAGAAATTTTAACCAATTTTTAATTAGCTAGCAATTAGCTCTTATATCCAAGCATGCCCTTAGTTGTCTGCTACCCGTTACATGGATATTTCCCTTTCTATCCATATGGAGTATATACGAATGAGCCAACCCTTGTACTATTGGAGGAATGCCAAATTATTATATGCAGCATATCTTAGTCTTAACTCTTAACAATAGTTTAGAACTTTCAATAAATTTAGTGTTGCATAAAAACTATGATAATCAAGATGGGGCTAGGTTATATGATGTAAGAAAGATTGATGATCTTCTTTCAAGATAATTACTCGGACAAGCTCAAATGCATTGATACGGGTGATAGGAAAATAGTCAGGAATTTATAGCATTTTCTTCTATGTGCATGCTACTAGACTAGGGCTTCTCGGCCCCTTCTCTAAAAAAATTATAGCAAAAATTTCTTCCAGGTCCACGCACTTTTAAAAGGGCAAAACCTAGCCTACACATCATCTGAAAAGAAAAAATAATTGTTGATGTCAGTTATATGAGAAAATCAAAACCCTAAGGAAAGGTTCTTTTGTAGTGGATGCCTGTAAAAGGTATGGCCTAAAAACACATGAATAGTAGTATATGTTCTGAGAAATGACGGCCACCAAGAAAATCCATAAAAAAATCTTCATTATTAGCAACCAGCACCAAGAAATAAACTAAATTTCTTTACCCCCCCTCTACCCATTAGGCAATAAAAACTTTCCATGTGCAGTCTTACTAACTTTATTATTGGTTTTTGACCCACACAAAGTTTTTGTTTCCGAGTCTCAAAAAAGTTTTTGTTTCTAGTAAGTGCCTAAACCCTGGCCCCTTGCGGCCCTCCTCCGACCTCAAGCCACTTGGATTCGATGGCACGTGGCTACCTCTAATCTCTGAGTACCGGGAAACCTAGGCACTCAATATACTCCGACCTCAGGCCACTGTGACCTGCCACCAAGTGGCCTCCTTCAACCTCTGCCATTAGGATTCATAGGCAACGTGATACCTTTGTCATCAATCCCTCTCCCCCTTTTCATAGATCCGGCGGTGGGGGCATGGCTTGGATCTAATGGAGAAGGCGACAATGTTGAAGGAGGATGCATACTCTCCCCTCCATTGAGGGGATGACGGTTTAGTGAAACCTAGCCTATACATCATCTAAAAGAGCTCATTTCTCGAGAAAATCATAATCCTAAGGAAAATGTTCCTTTTTAGTGGTTGCCTATGAAAGTAATGGCCTAGAAAACCTAATAACACCCTAGGCATCTCAGGTTGTCCTTAATTGGTCCAGCGAGCTAGCTACACCACCCAAGACATCTCCCATCTTGCCATGGTCCAATCCCTCGCTGACCCTTGCTTCAATTCTTATCACGTTGGCCAAGTTTTAGACTTTTCTCCATCTCAAGTTGCTTAGTGGGCAAACAAGTCCTACATACGCGAGAGGTGAGAAACCCATCACCTTCTCAACTTCTACCATCTAAGCAAACTAGCATGCATTATACGATAAATGAAAGTAAACAATCAAGGTACAAGCTAGACATGCATCAGGATCAATAACAAGGTATGAAGCTCAATTAGGTGAGATAGGTAATATAGTAACATAGCATGCATTACTTAACATTAGTCATATTATGCAATTGCAAAGAGTAGGGGTGCTTAGGAGCCTGCCTTGGTTCTCTAGGGTTGGTTGCTCAACTTCCATATCAGGGGTTTCATTGACCGGGGTCTCCTTGTCGCATAATAGAGCCCAGTAAATGTAGAATTTTGTACGCAAGTTTTCAAAAACTGAGTTAAAAATAAAAATGCTAATGATGCTCATGATGTCAATGTTTGTGCATAGGGCACAACCGGGTCATGCATAGGGCCACCAAGGCGAGCCGCTTTGACCTCGGCTCTTAGGATTCGTAGGCACAGTGATACCTTCGTCATCATTCCCTCTCCTATCTCAATCTCTATCACCCTCTCCCCCTTTCACAGATTCGACGACAGTGGTGGTGGCTTGGATCTGGTGGAGGAGGTGACAATGGTGAAGGAGAAGGCATACTCTCCCCTTTCATCAAGGGAACGGCGTCTTAGTTAAACCTAGCCTACACATCATATAAAAAACTCAATTCTCAAGATTAGTTATATGAGAAAACCAAAACCCCAAGGAAAAGGTTCTTTAGTAGCAGTTGCCCATGAAAGTAATGGATTAAAAAACTTAATAATACCCTAGGTTTGTAGAAACGATGGCCAGGAAACACCAACATGAATATCTTCATTAGTGATCAACACCAAGAAATAAAACTAAATTTCATTGTCACTTTATGCCCATTAGGCAATTAAAACTTTCCTAGTGTAGTTTTGCTAGTTTTCTTATTGGTTTTTGACCCACACAAAATTTTTGTTTCCTGGTAAGTGCATGCCTAAACCTTAGCCCTATGACAGAATGTTATGGATCACATAAGAAAAAAAATTCTCATTTCCATTTGTAAGTTGTAATATTGGCACACATCATATATATGTTTGAAGCTACTTAAAATAAAACCATGGAGAGATGATCACCTTCAGCCAAGGATGTCTTATGCTTAATAATTTGCATGTAGCTAATAATAATACTACAAACTACACCGATATTAACATGACCAACCTCCTTGGACTTTGAGTGGTTGGGATCTACAGGCGTCCGGCCTGCTCCGACCTTGAGCCACTGAGACTCGATGGTGCATGGCTGCCTGCGACCTCTAGCTACTAAGAACCCTAGGCTCTCGGTGTCGGTGTGGGACCCACGGGATACTCCGCACAGAAGGGAGAACTAGTCTAACTAGGATTCTTTTCCTGTAATCTTGGTAGTAGTATTACTCTGTAATCCTACGAGAAACTCTCATTGTAAACCGACTAGGACTCTGGCCTCCTGACTATTTAAAGAAGGACAGGGCTCCTTGGATTGGGGGTTTAAGAGAACAATTGTAGAACACAACACTTGACAATCAATCCAACACAAAGGCTAACGCCGACTGGACGTAGGGTTATTACTCGATCAAAGATACAGGGTCCAAACCAGGATAAATCGACTGTCTCTTGTGTTTACCGTCGAGTTCCACATACGCTGAAGCCCGAACAAACTGCCCCAGGGACCCTCGTGGTAGGCTATCGGTGGTCAAACATCGACAGCTAGCGCGCCAGGTAGGGGCTTTCGGCGACTTTGTACCCAAGAGCTTGATGGACCTCGACAACATGATCTTCTCAAAGGGATCAATCTTCATCTTCGGTTCATGGATCTACGAGGTAGGCGATGATGGCAAGCTCCAAGGCCGTCTCCTTGAAGATTCAGATCATCATCAGGACTTTTTCATTTCGGCGACAACGACAGATCAGCTTGCCAGATGATTTGCACAGCTCGTGATGTCCAATCCAACTTGGATTTTGTGACTTCACACATCTGATTCAAACTCAGGTTCCGCTTCCGAGACAGAGTCTTATCCGAGTTCTTTCAGAAAATCGAGTTCTTTTCCGACAAAGCTCTGGAACATGATGTCAACCTATCAAGAATACTACTCGGAGTACACTCGGAGTACTTCAAAGAAGTCGGGTCCTCTTCCATTCGGACTCCACAACATGGCAACATCTTATCAGACATGGCTCGAAGGATCCACCTATCCCGTGCTTAGAATGCCGCTGAAGGGAGCCCAGGAAGGTCTCGTCTTAACTATAACATCTCAAGAATGCATCGTCCATTGGCCAGGTTCTGTTCCTAAAGATGACAGCACCCAACTAGTCGACGATATGACAACAACAACTCTACCCTACCAAGAAGGAGACTCGATCTATGACTTTGAAACCTCTACTGAAGTTATCAACAGCTCTGGCAGTACAAAAATCAACGATGATGATAGAACAACTCACGCTAGAGAAGTATTCATGATTCACCGTCCTCGATCACCATTAATCCCCCCAGAAGCACCCGACATTAGATCTTCAGATGAATCCGAATCCAACATATCACCATTTATCCAGGGGCACGATGGTGAGACTGAGAGTCAGAGGTAAGCCAGAGAGAGAAAGAACAAATTGAAACAAGGATGTCAATGCCATGCTAAGCAGCGACAGGACACTTGGATCAAATATGAGTCAGACCTAGTGTGGGGGTATTAACCCCTATACCCTTACGGCTAAGCTTGGGCTGGCCCGGATCGATGAGTTTGGTCCACCCGAAAGGCGATGTGTGGCCCAGTTAACCTGATCGGAGTCCCGCACAAGGAATCAAGATGGATTTGGTGACCAAGCAGGATCCTGGTCGATTAGAATAGGAATCCTTATCCGGCCACATATGGCAATTGTAACTGACTAGGATTAGTATCCAGATCTGTAACCCTGCTCCCTGGACTATATAAGGCAGGCAGGGGACCCCTCTAAAAAACATCTCTCATTGACATACAGCAATACAAAATCAGACGCAGGATGTAGGTATTACGCCTTCTCGGCGGCCGAACCTGGATAAAGCCTTGTGTCTCTCTTGCGTCACCGTCTTGTTTGGGGCTTGCACATCTATCTACCGATAATCTACTACCTTGGGCATACCCCTAGGTAGACTGCCGACCATATTTCGTCGATAGTGGCGCGCCAGGTAGGGGGTGTGCATACTGCTCTCCAAGCAAACAAGATGGTCACCATCTCTGGCTCCATGGCTATGCCCAACGGCCTCACGTTCACCGTTGGCCAGATCACCTGGACCACCGGCTCCGATGACTCCATCGCCATGACCACGGAGGAGGCGTGGATTCAACCTGCGTCGACGACTACTTCACCTGCATCGGCTACGGCTCCGACCACGGTGAACACGGCTCCGACCACGGTGAACACGGCCCCGACCACGAAGAATACGGCTCCGACCACGATGGATCTGGCTCCGACCATGGTACATCTGGCTCCGACCACGCCTACAGCCATGCCGACAACCCGTCATCCGCTTCCCCGCTACAGAGGAAGGCAGATCGACAACACCGACCTGCTCGACTCCGTCGATCAGGTCGGCATCAAACTCGCTGAAACCCTTGCTCTGGTAAGTATGATTCAAAGCCAACCCAATGAGCAAGTAATAGCTCCCCACAACAGATCTACCCGACCAGCTCGGACCAGTCGTCCTGCGCGACTTGGAACAGATCTCGTGGTCGTATCTACTCCTGAGGGGCGCTTCGCTCGTCGCCAGCCAGCCTTTGCGATGAGTCTCCGACTCTGCGAGTACGAAGTCCCGATGGAGAACCACCAGGTCTAGCCCTACGGCCTGCAAAACGCTGCCTCCAGCTACGCGTACAATCTACGCCGCCGCTTGGATCTGTGTCCTATACACCGATCCCAGCCGAAGCCATGTAACATCGTCAACATGGTCCGGATTGAAGATTATCAAGAAGGATCCATCCACACGGTCTGAGAGGGCGACTCCAGCTCCTCATCCGGCCTCGCATCCAACGCATCTGTCCACACCGAGCTTCAGCGTCACGAAGAGAAAGGCGTCAAATACGATCTGGATCTACTAGACCACACCCCGGGTTTCCCCCAATTTCCGTCTTTCCCGCCAAGACGAGGGGATTTGATCCATGTTGTCAGCAATGACGAGCCGCCGGTAGTTAGTGAAACAGAACAAGAAAAGACTGCACGCGAAGCACGCAATATTGACCGGTTTAATCACCGGCAAATCGAAGCTGAAGCAGACCAGGAGGCACGACGCATAAGGGTCCAACCACGTGACCTCAACAATGCTTTCGACAGGGTGGGGGACAAACAAGTCTTCAAGACCCCAAGCGCCAACGTAGCCGTTGCCATGGCGACAATGCAGCGGCTGCCCAACACTCCCGAGACCCAAGCGATCCGTGATGACATACAAGCTTATCTGACGGCTGCTATGGTTCAGACCGCAGAGCTAAATCAAGCCCGGGCACCATCCATTTCAGTAGAATCAAGCCACAGCCGCCAATACTCAAGTCGCTCACAGCCGCTCAACCAACGTGGCTCGCACAACAACGACCCGTCGGACAACCGTCAAGGTGGAAATGGTGGTCATGATGGTGGTCGGGACGAAAATCGCCGCCGGGAGGATAACCGCCACGACGTTCGAGGTGACAACCGCCGAGATAACCGCGACAATTGCCGTGATAACCACGGTCGTAGGGCTAATCCAGATGGCAATCGAGATCGCCGCGATGGCAATAACGATCTCCACCATTACCTCGGTGGACGTGATCTGCGTGCTCGCATCAACCAGAGAGCCAACGATCGTGCATCCCATGAAAGCTATCGCCGTATGGAGTATGACACCGCCCACGGCCCGCCGGGTCTGAAGCAATTCACTCCACACCTTCGCCAAGTCATATGGCCCAAGAATTTCAAGCTCGAGAAACTTCAGAAGTACGACGGCAAGGAAAACCCCGAATTATGGGTCATGCTCTACGAAACTACGTGCCGATCAGCCATGGCTGACGAGCACGTCATGTCTAACTACTTCCCAGTCGCCGTTGATCATGCAGGTCACCAATGGCTGGTTAGCTTGCCGGCGAACTATTTTGACTCTTGGCAGGAGCTCAAGTAGGCCTTCATCGACAATTTCATCGCTACTTGTGAACAACCCAGCAACAAGTACGATCTGCAACGGATCCGAGATCGGAAAGACGAACCACTGCGCGAGTACGTTCGGTGTTTCTCGGAGATGCGCATCAAGGTTCCATCAATCTCCGACAACGAAGCAATCGAGGCTTTCGTCACCGGCCTCCGCTTCCACAACGCCCTAAGAGACAAGCTCCTCCGAAAGAGACCTGAATCAGTCACAGCGCTCTTGGCCACCACTAAGAAATACGCGGACGCCGACGACGCTAAAAAGATAATCGTTGAAGAAGCAGCAAGGGTTCCACGCTCCGACCACCCTCCACGCCGCGACGATTACCGCGGCAATCATGGTCGGAACGACAATTTTGACCGCCGCAACCAGCGCAACGACTCCCGCGACCACCGTGACCAACGTAATCAGCGGCGCAACCGCCGTGACGATTACAGGAGCAAGCGTGCTTGGGAAGACGACGGTGAAGTCAATATCGTGAAAAAGGGCGGTGGATGTCGTAACTACGAGGACGACTACGCCAAAGCATTGAAGGGGCCCTGCTAGCTCCATCCGAAGTCGAACCACACCATGGAGAATTGCCACGTCCTCAAGACTATCTACATGCATCAACAGGCTCCGGATACGTCCAACAAGCCTAACGACGCGGGGGAACAGCGTAACGAGGACAACGACGACGACGATGCAGACCCTCGTCATAAATACGTTAAGCCAACTGATCACGTGCACACCATCATCGGCGGCAAGGTGTCCATTGAGACCAAACGAGAGCGCAAGCTCCTTGCCCGCGCTTGCTTGAACGTGGCAAACACCGACAACCTTCTCACCGATCCACGGCTTCCTTCGTGGTCTCACCGTGAAATCTACTTTAGCAGGAAGGACCAATGGGCTGCCATACCTGAGCCAGGGCGTTTTCCCCTAGTCCTCGATCCTTGTATCAACAAGGTTCAGTTCGATAGGGTACTGATCGATGGTGGCAGCTCCATCGATATACTATTCAAGAACATCCTGCCTGCCCTGAAAATATCCAAGGCGGACTTGAAGCCATACGAGGCATAGTTCTGGGGCGTTCTCCCTGGACAGAGCTCTACACCTCTCGAGTAGATCACGCTACCTGTGCAATTCAGGACCCCAAACCACTTCCGCACCGACTACGTCAACTTCGTGGTCGCTGACTTCGACGGCACCTACCATGCTATTCTTGGTCGACCGTCGCTCACTAAGTTCATGGCCATACCTCATTACAGGTATCTGGTGCTCAAGATGCCCACCGAGAAAGGAGTTTTAACCCTCAGGGGCAACGTATACGTAGCTTATACCTGCGAGGACGACAGCTTCAAAATAGCAGAGGCCCACGACCTCTCTATTCGTATGGCCGAGACCATGCTCGACGCTAAGAAGACCTCGGTCGACCACCTAGAGATCCTAGAGCTCGAGGCTCCACGCAAGAACATCAGGTCCAAGGAGCACAAGACGATCCAGCTGGTCGATGGTGATCCCAGCAAAACGGCCCTCATCGGGGCCAACCTAGATCCCAAATAGGAAGACGCGCTCGTCAGGTTCTTGAGGAGCAACGTGGAGGTGTTTGCATGGAAACCTTCCGACATGCTCGGTGTACCTCGGAACTTGATTGAGCACTCCTTAAATGTCAACAGCAAGGCCAAACCAATCAAGCAGAAGCTACGACGTTTCGCTCGCGACAAGAAGGAGGCGATTAGGGTAGAAGTTACACGGCTTTTGGCAGCCGGATTTATTAAAGAAGTGTATCATCCGGAATGGTTAGCCAACCCGGTTCTTGTACGCAAAAAGAATAATGAATGGAGAATGTGCGTTGATTACACTGATCTCAACAAACACTGCCCTAAGGACCCCTTCGGCTTACCTCGCATAGACGAGGTCATAGATTCAACCGCCGGTTGCGAGCTGCTCTCCTTTCTTGATTGCTACTCTGGTTATCACCAGATCACTCTCAAAAAGGATGATCAGATCAAGACATCTTTCATCACGCCTTTTGGCGCCTACTGCTACACGACTATGTCATTCGGGCTCAAAAACACCGGAGCTACCTACCAACGCGCTATACAGGCCTGTCTCAACGACGAGATAAGAGACAGCCTCGTCGAGGCTTATGTTGACGATGTAGTTGTCAAAACCAAGGAAGTACGTACCCTTGTTGACAATCTGGAACGCACCTTTGCAGCCCTCAATACGTTCCAATGGAAATTAAACCCAAAGAAGTGTATCTTTGGTGTTCCTTCTGGCATACTGCTCGGCAACGTCATCAGCTACGATGGCATACGCCCTAACCTGGAGAAAGTCAAAGCTGTCTTAGACATGAAGCCCCCAAAAAAGGTGAAAGATGTCCAGAAGCTTACCGGATGCATGGCCGCTCTAAGCCGTTTCATATCAAGATTAGGAGAAAAAGGGCTACCTTTCTTCAAACTGCTCAAAGCATCCGAGAAGTTTGAGTGGTTGGAGGAAGCAGACGCTGCTTTCACGCAGCTAAAAGAATACCTCACATCACCCCCGGTGCTTACTGCTCCTAGAGAAGACAAAACTCTCCTACTTTACATTGCGGCAACCGATCGAGTGGTTTCCACTACAATGGTGGTCGAGCGCGATGAGCCGGGCCACGCCTACAAGGTACAGCGGCCAATTTATTTCATTAGTGAGGTACTCAACGAATCCAAGACCAGGTACCCACAGATTCAGAAACTGCTCTATGCCATACTGATAACATCCCGAAAGTTGAGACATTACTTCGACAGATATCGTGTGGTGGTCATGACCGAGTATCCTTTGGGGGACATCATTCGCAATAAGGATGCGAACGGACGCATCGTCAAATGGGCAATGGAGCTATGCCCCTTTTCCTTGGAATTTGCAAGCCGTACTACAATCAAGTCTCAGGCACTCGTCGATTTCATCGTCGAGTGGACAGACTTAAGCACGCCTGCCTCTCTGGGATCCGACGAATATTGGACGATGTATTTCGACGGTTCTCTCAACATTGATGGTGCGGGAGCAGGAGTTCTTTTCGTGTCACCATCCAAGGAGCAGCTCCGGTACATCCTCAGGATTTATTTCCCAGCGTCTAATAACGCCGCCGAATATGAAGCGTGCCTGCATGGTTTACGCATTGCGGTTGAGCTTGGTGTTAAACGTCTCTATGTCTACGGAGACTCGGCCCTGGTCATCAATCAACTCAACAAGGACTGAGACACGACCAGCGAAAAAATGGACGCATACTGCAAATCGATAAGAAAGCTGGAAGGCAGGTTCTATGGCATCGAGTACATACATGTGGTCTAGGACAAGAACTAGGCAGCGGATGCATTGTCAAAGTTAGGATCATCCTGAGCCAAAATCCCACATGGTGTATTTGTCCAAGACCTGCTCACGCCTTCCATCGAAGATGAAGATTCTACGGTTGACAAAACTCCAGATCAGCAATTAGTGGCAACGGTTCCGGCGCCGAGCACAACCGAGCCGCTTCCGACCACTCATGAGCCGGACTGGAGAACGCCTTTCATCAAGTACTTAACAGATGGTAGCGGTTATATCAATCGAACAGAAAATGAGCGCCTGATGCGTCGCAGTAAGCAATATCTGCTTGTCGATGGCAAGTTATGGCACAAAAACGCTAAGGAGGAAATCTTGATGAAGTGTATAACCCAGGAGGAAGGCGAGCATCTCCTAGACCAAATCCACTCTGGCTCCTGTGGCAACCACGCGGCCTCAAGAACACTGGTCGGTAAGGCTTTCCGAGCAGGGTTCTATTGGCCGTCAGCAGTAGTCGACGCAGAGAAGCTAGTCCGCCGCTGTGAGGGTTGTCAGTTCTTCTCCAAGAGAATCCGTGTACCAGCACATGAGATCCAGACTATTCCATCCTCTTGGACCTTCGCATGCTGGGGACTGGATATGATCGGGCCTTTCAAACCAGCTCCTGGGAAATTTACATGCGTCTTCGTGCTAATTGATAAATTTTCTAAGTGGATAGAATACATGCCTCTGGTACAGGCATCCTCAGAGAAAGCGGTCATGTTCCTCGACCAGGTCATCCACCGTTTCGGCGTGCCCAACAGCATCATTACTGATCTGGGTACTCAGCTCACCGGGAACGCTTTTTGGGACTTCTGCGATGAAAGGAGCATAGTTGTAAAATACGTCTCGGTGGCGCACCCTAGAGCTAATGGACAAGTCGAGCGGGCAAATGGCATGATCTTGGACGCATTGAAGAAAAGGATGTACAGAGAAAACGATAAAGCTCCTGGAAGATGGCTTAAGGAGTTACCAGCCGTGGTCTGGGGCCTCCGGACTCAGCCCAGTCGTAACACCAGCGTCTCACCATACTTTATGGTTTACGGCGCCGAGGCAGTCCTCCCACCAGATATAGCTTTTAGATCAGCACGGGTAGAGAACTTCGACGAGGGCAAGGTCAATGAAGTACGGGAGCTAGAAGTCAACAGCGTAGAGGAGAAAAGGCTCGATTCTTGCGTACGCATGGCCAAATACCTTGCTGTTTTGCGCAGGTACTACAACAAGAACGTTAAAGAGCATTTCTTCATGGTCGGGGACTTGGTCTTGAAGTGGAAGACGAACCAGGCTGGTGTCCACAAACTCGCAACCCCATGGGAGGGACCCTTCATGATCAAGGAAGTCACACATCCAACGTCTTACAGGTTAGCTCACCTGGACGGCACGGACGTACCAAACTCATGGCACATCGACAAGCTTAGACGTTTCTATGCTTAACTACTAAGATATGTACTCCACTTGTATTTTCGATTTACTTTAATAAAGCAATTATGATTTCTCCGACCACTCTAATGTGTCACTCCGAATTTTATGGTTATTCTGACTTAGCCAGTACAAGCCGACCACCACTCCTTCTACGGTTTACAGAGCAGGTCCTGTCTTCGGTTCCTCCCAACACGTGCACGGGATCCGCTCTCTGCGTTGCGGGTGATCGGCAGGTCCCCCCTGGTTTGACTTGTCCGTGTCCACGTGTGCACAGGTCATATTACCTCACACTCTGACCACATGCCAACTAGGGCCCGCACAAACCCTTCGGGATGGTGTGTCGAGCAAAACAGTACAACTAAACGGAACATTAACACGTTCCCACTTAGTTACACCAACAAAAAATTTCAAGCTTAAACACGATTTATATAAAGCAAACAAGCTTATAATGATATATAGTTATGTTATTACAAGCTTGCCTAAAGAGGCTCAAGTTTACAATAACACAACTATGTCCTCCTTCTACAGCTCTAAGCCTATTACATTGGCTGGTCGGGGCGCATGGCATCTACTGCTCGCCGCCTCTGATACCCTACTCGAGTCTCGGGGACTCTTGCGCTAGTCGAGCTGAAGGGGATGGCCCTGCCGGTGCCTGGCTGGTCGAGACCGCAGGCTTCGTTGGTTGGCTCGTAGCTGATGGCATTTCCAGCTGGCTTGTCGATGGCATACCCTGTACAGGTGCTGTCCCACCTCCACACAGGTTAATATCGCCAATTATCTTTGATGACAAGTCTAGCTAGGCCGTCTGAAGCTCTTCTGCCTTGTCTGGGTCTATCTCCTTTGGGTACCCAGCCTCCAGGCATTTGAGATCGATCAGGGGGTAGTGAGCACGCACCATGCTTAGCACATGGGCACCCGTGTACTCACCCGCCTCCTTCATGAATTCTTGGAACCATCCCCATGCTTGTTTGCATCTCTCGACCAGTCCGAGCTAGGGCGTCCTTAGCTCTTCCTCTGTGAGCACTGGATCAATAAGGTCGAGGATGGGCACAATGCCAGTTGCCATTTCTTGGCACTGCTTGTTCCACATGTCCTGCTCCTCGGTGGCCTTGAGGCATCGTGCTTTCCAGTCATCACGCTCCTTGATCACGGCCTCTAGGTGCCTCTTGGCATTGACTTTCAAAACTGAACGCAGTACAAGACATCAAACGTGATGATACGACAAGGCAAGGTGGGCAATAGAATGAGAGAGGTGATCTGGAATGCTTACTTTTCAGGTCATCCTTCATTCTGGTAGTGTGGTCTTGGAGTTCAGACTGGCTGCGTGCCAGTTTCTTGTTGTCCTCCTTCAGGCGACCACATTCTGTGGTCAAACGGTTATTTTGCCCCTGGAGGCGGGTCACTTCAGCTTCTAAACCTGCATTACGGCTGTTACTGCCGAGAACACAATAACACAAGTCCTGCACTTGCTCTGATACGGTGAAAACTTACTTGTTCTCTCCCGCTCTTTGTTATTGAGCTGGCCGACCAGGTTTTGGTTCTGTGCTTCTCGGTCTGTCCTCTCCTAGTCGGCGGCTTCAAGTTGGCGCCGTAAGCGTTCCACTTCAGCCGTCAGCTCCTTATTGGTCGCCGTGATTCCTTCAATTTGGTCGAAGCACCTTTTTCGGTATCTTGCGGTTTTCATCAAGTCCTGCATACAGACAAGCTACGTCAGACAGTTCGACTTCACAACAGGGTCAAGGACTCAAGCCAAATATACCTGGACTTCTGTCACCAGACGCTTGGCCGCCCGTTCGACTCTTAAGGTCTCTTCGACCTCTGGGATTTCCTCGTGCATGACCCATTTGTCGTTTCGATAGCGCGACACATATACATGTTGTCGCCTATCTTGGGGACGGCCTAGGACCTCTTCCACTTCTTCTTCTTCAGCCTCCTGTTCGGGAGGCGGCGCTGGTCTGGAGTTTGTAGACTCCACGACCACCAGGGTTTTTCCACGAGCCGTCGCATCGGCAAAAACATTATGGGCCACTTCTGGCTGCTGCTCCTCAGCTAGATCCAGCTCCCTTGGCGCCATGGTATCCACCTCAGCAGGGTTTGTGCTCGGAGCACTTGTATTCTGCTCGGTTGTCTTCTTGACCAGCTGCTCAGGGACTGGCGTCTGGTCATCCGCCTACTGAGGCCCAGGCGGAGTCCCTACTATGGGCTCCTCCACGGCTGGCTACTAGGCAGTTTGTCCCACTGTTGTTGGCGAAGACGTGCCGCACCCAGCTAGCTGGTCGGGGCTCTCGGTGGATGCCGATCTAATGCATCAGAGACAAATTCAGAAGATAATAGTATCCAATGCAAAATGCAAGCTTACATAAAAAATATAGATACTTACAGCTTCGACTTGCGGAATGATGTGGCGAAGGAACGTCTCCTCGACCGCCCTGCTCCGCTTGCTCGGCAGTTTCCAACGGGACTCTTTCCACCTCCGGTACAGGCGTCGGGGTATGATGCTTGACGTTTCCTTTGTCTGTCCTCTGTGTTGCAGTGGTCGGTGCTGTGACCACTGCTGGCCCAGAGGAGCCACCCTGCTCCGTCGGTCCCACCTGCCTTCTCCTCTTTCGAGGGACGAGCCGGAAGATGTCCGCATCCTCTGCTTCATCGTCCGACAGGGGGAAGATGGCTTGTCGTCGTTTGCTGGCAGCCGGACGCTTGCCAGCGGCTCTGGTCGATGCGTCTTCTACAGTCTCGAGTACCGCCCAGTGAACGTCGTCGGTCCTGGCGCTGGTCTGGGCGGCTGGGCCGGTAGCTTGCGGCCATTCTACACCGGGGGAGGCGACACGAACACCGCTACCCGGTCATGACCATTACACTGAGACACAAAATGGGGACAAATAGTTATTTTCTTGCTACAACATGACTCTATAGTTAAAAGGAGGCGTCATTTACCTTTGGGGGAGGTCGAGCCAGCTTGAAGGCATGCTCGATGGCGTTCAGCGCGACATAATTGGGATCGGCCAGGTTGAACAACTCTCCAATCCTAGCCTTGATTTCCATCTTGTCAAGTGGCTCTTTCCTGGTCCTCGTTGGATCAGCGCCTCCTTGGTACTCAAAGCCAGGATGAATCCTTTTCTGGCAGGGCTAAATTCTTTGGCTGATGAAGTTGCCGACCACGCTTGGGCCATCAAGCCTTTCCCACGGGATCATCCCGAGCAGTTTGGCGATCTGCTCCAAGTTCTCGGGCTTCTCCGACCAGCTATTCTTCTTCTCTAGAATCAGCCCCACGTCGCACAGAGTGATGGTGTTTGGCTCTTCACGGATGTAGAACCACTTCTTGTACCACTCGTCTAATGAGGTGTTCCAGGGGCAGTGCAAGTATTGAGCCTTCATGCCGTCACGCAGGTTCAGGTAGACACCTCCGGCGATCTTCGAGCCACCGCTCCTTTTCTTCCGAAGACAGAACAGGTGGCGAAAGAGGTCGAAATGGGGCTGGAAGCCACCATAAGCCTCGCAGATATGGATGAAGGTGGAGACAAGAAGAATCGAGTTGGGATGCAGATTGCAAATCCCAACCTCGTAGTACAAGCAGAGACCCTGAAGGAAAGGGTGCACTGGAATCCCAAAGCCCCGTTTGAAGAAATCTTCGAAAACCACAATCTCACCTGGTTGTGGATCGGGGAAGCTTTCTCCTTCCGGCGCGCGCCATCCAGCGAGTGCCTTGTTGTGGAGCACACCCATGGCGACGAGGTCTTCGATGGTCTGCTCGTTGCTCCGTGACTTCCACCACTCTTTCGCCATGATTCCGCCTTTCTTCTGGGCGTCTCTCCTCGCCATTAGTCTATCCTTTCTAGGGGGGTGGATGCGGTGGCGAGGGGATTTGGCGATGTTTATCGGAGGAATAGGGTTTGGCAAGAGGAAGACGAAGGTGGCGGCGGCAAATGACAATGGGGAACAGTGACAGTAACTTGCCAGATCTACATTATAAATAACAAAGAGTTCCGTCGTTTTGTCTGTCCGAGTTTCTTGGGAGACGTGCGCACGCGCAGCGGACAGTTGTTCACACCGCCTCGAGATCTATGCCAATAAACACGCCCCTTCGTTTACAGTGTACGCGCCTCTTCATTGATAAAGTCAGAGGGCCCACACTGACGCACCTCTATACAGGTGCCAAGCGATAATTTGCCAGAAAGAGTAAGAGGGCAGAATGTCGTGCTGTACCTGTTTGCTTTTTTGACCAAGACGTGTCAGTTTGGACTTGACAGAGTACGGCGACAAATAAATACACCAAATAATAGTACAAGCGGCACACGTGATAATGGATTGTCTAGACCACTACTGTGCTCGGGGACTGACCAGACCACTCCCGTGCTCGGGGACTACTCCGACCACGGTGACTTTTCTGACCATTACCGTACTCAGTAAATGCTATGACCAATGCTGTGCTCGGGGACTTTCCCGACCACTATTTGGAGTTCACTCTCCTTGGCTACATGTGATTTGTACTCACATATAGTTAAGAGACATTTCTTTAGACCTTGCTACAAGGCTCATACTTCGCCTTCTAGCAAGCTCGGGGACTACGTTGGTACGATGCACCTGCCGGTGCATCTTGTTTTGCCTGTACGACAATTGGATTTTTAACGTCAGCGGAATTTCTTTTTAGACCCTGGCACCACGTGCCTGCGTCACCTACTACCAGGCTCAAGGACTAAGTGGGCACACTTCACCTTGCGGTGAATGTGTTTGTCCACTCGACCTCTGTGCTTTGAATGATTGTAAGGATTATTAATGTGCTCGGGGACTCCCCCGACCACTGCTTGAATAATGGTTTTCCTTGGCTACATGTGATTTATACTCACATACAGTTAAGAGACATTTCTTTAGACCTTGCTACAAGGCTCATACTTCGCTTTCCAGCAAGCTCGGGGACTACGTCGGTACGATGCACCTACCGGTGCATCTTGTTTTGCCTGTACAGCAATTTAGTTTTCAACTAAACTAGGAATTCTTTTTAGACCCTGGCACCACGTGCCTACGTCACCTCCTACTAGGCTCGGGGACTAAGTGGGCACACTTCACCTTGCGGTGAATGTGTTTGTTTACTCGACCCCTACGCTTCTGATGGTTAAAGACGTTATGCTTCCAAACCACTTACATTTCTTTTCAGAAATACAAGTGGGCACACTTCTCAGGACAAGAAATCTTTTTCTTTTTTCGGAAGAGCACCATACATTCTTTGGACAACCTACTTCTCCGGTGATGACGGTGGTCGGAGGCATCAAGGGCTCAAGCCTCACTTGTCGGAGAAGGTTAAAATGGCGTGTCACAACATAATACATGATGCTCGGGGACTAGCTGTGGGGGTATTAACCCCTATACCCTTACGGCTAAGCTTGGGCTGGCCCGGATCGATGAGTTCGGTCCACCCGAAAGGCGACGTGCGGCCCAGTTAACCTAATCGGAGTCCCGCACAAGGAATCAAGACAGATTTGGTGACCAAGCAGGATCCTGGTCGGTTAGAATAGGAATCCTTATCTGGCCACACATGGCAATTGTAACTGACTAGGATTAGTATCCAGATCTGTAACCCTGCTCCCCGGACTATATAAGGCGGGCAGGGGACCCCTCTAAAAAACATCTCTCATTGACATACAGCAATACAAAATCAGACACAGGATGTAGGTATTACGCCTTCTCGGTGGCCGAACCTAGATAAAGCCTTGTGTCTGTCTTGCGTCACTATCTTGTTTGGGGCTTGCGCATCTGTCTGCCGATAATCTACTACCTTGGGCATACCTTTAGGTAGACTGCCGACCATATTTCATTGACTGAGTACAATAGAAGAAAATCAGAGCGAGAGGTCAAAGAAGGATGAGCAGCGAATACACCCTACGATAAGATCCGAGAAGCACTAGAAGAACTCAGAGCAACTTCACATCCCAATGAAAAATAAGAACAGCTTCGGGACTTCCTCCGATCAACAGTCCTAAGGACACACGACGAAAGGGCCCGCTCAAGACTACCAGACAGGTCAACATCTCATGAACAGGAAGATCAAAATCAAAGGAAGTCCGCCTTCGAAAGACTTGGACCGAGTGGAAGTCACAACAGAGAAAGTAGAAGGAATCATAGTCAAAACGACCGGGTCAAACAAACAAGAAAAGCCAGAAGCAACCCACATGGTCAGCTACGCAAAACTACTCTCACCAAGACAATAGTTGGCAAGAAGGGGGCGCTGAATCAGAATACATAGAAACCAGAATGCACGATAGATTCCCCTATTTTGCAAACAGACTTGCTTCAATACGACTACCTCACAAGTTCAAGCCGTCCAACCACTCCAAGTATGATGGCAAGACCAAACCAAAGCAGTGGCTCAGGATTTACGCGCAATCGATTGAATTGGCCGGAGGAGACGATGACATCAAGACCTTGTTCTTTCCCATGGCCCTAGAAACCATGCCACTTCAATGGTTTGACAAATTGAATCTAGGATCAATCAGAAATTGGGAGGACTTACAAAAAGCTTTCTGTGAAAATTTCATAGGTATTATTACACACCTAATCACCCACGCAGAGTTAAAAGGATTCAAGCAGAAAGGAGGTGAAAGTCTCAAAAATTACTATCGATGATTCGGCGAACTACGAGCTCAAGTACATGACATCACACAACGAGAAGTAATCGAAGCTTTCTCCCACGAAATCATGGCTAGGTGGCAATTTCAAGACTTCTGCAAAGAAAATCCAAGAAACAATGAAGAATTCAGATGAACAGCGAAAAAGATGATTACTGCAGAGGAAAAGACACGAGAAAGATTCCCAGATAGAAACAACAGAGACAACCCAGATAGGCAAAATCCTCAAAACAACAGACATCAGGAGAGAAAGCGCGGTCCAGACAACACAGTAGCAATGGCGGACAAATCAAAGAAGTTTTCAAAACCCATAAGATATGATGACATTGAAAATATACGTTGCCCCTTGCCCCCCAATGGAAAGCACACCATCGAAAATTGCTACACCTTCAACAAAAGATACACTAGAAAAGATAGTAAGGGGAACAATATAGAAGAAAATCAGAAAAAAGAAGACAACCATGAAGACAAGGGATTCCAAAAATCCAGGGGGACAGTGGCAGTAATCTTTGCCGGGGTTCCAGATTCCAGAAGCAAACATCAAGAAAAGCTAGCGTTACGAACCATCATGGCAGCAGAACTTGCTACACCAAGATATCTCAATTGGTCAGAGTATCCAATCCAATTTTCAAGAGAAGACCAATGGACCAGCATAGGAAACGCAGGCCATTACCCACTGGTTCTAGATCCAACCATTACCGGTATGACTGTTATAAAAGTACTAATCGATGGAGGAGCCGGACTCAACATCATTTTTTTAGAAACTCTAAGGAAGATGGGACTACAACTCGCTGGGATGATCACACCAACAAGCACGCCTTTTTATGGCATAGTACCCGGCAAGGCAGCAATGCCACTTGGACAAATCACTCTACCAGTTACTTTTGGGACTCCCTCGAACTACCGTACAGAGTTCATCAAGTTTGAAGTCACGGACTTTGATTCATCATATCATGCGATCCTCGGGCGCCCAGCACTAGCAAAATTCATGGCAATACCACATTATCCATACTTGTTGCTTAAGATGCCAGGGCCTAACGGTGTTCTTTCTCTTTGGAGTGATCTGAAGCGCGCATTTGACTATGATGTTCAGGCAATCCAAATTGCAGCAAAAGCACAGGCCGACAATGGTAGAAAAGAAATAGCCACTATTGCCGCAGAAATAAGCCAAGAAGAATTAGAGATACCGGCTAAAAAGCCCAGCATCCTCGCACCACCAAAAGAAGCCGACGTCAAGCAAATCGACCTAGGCACTGGCGATCCCTCCAAAATAGCAACCATTAGCGCCCACCTCTCAACAAAATAGGAACTCGCGCTCACCAACTTTCTTTGGGACAACAAAGATATCTTTGCTTGGAAGCCAGCTGACATGCCAGGTGTTCCAAGAGAGTTGGCTGAGCACAGAATTGATGTCAATGAAGGCTCCAAGCCTATGAAGCAACGACTACGATGATTCTCTCCCGACAAGAAGGCAGCAATTAAAAAGGAAATTATGAAACTAATGGCAGCCAGATTCATCAGAGAAATCCTCCATCCGGATTGGCTAGCAAACCCAATTCTAGTACAGAAAAAGAATACGGACGAGTGGCGCATGTGTGTCGACTACACAGATCTCAACAAACACTGCCCAAAAGATCCGTTCGGACTACCACGCATTGATCAGATAGTTGATTCAATAGCAGGATCTGCCTTATTATCCTTCCTTGATTGCTATTCAGGATATCACCAGATTGCATTAAAGGAACAAGACCAGAGCAAGACATCTTTCATCACTCCATTCGGTGCCTACTGCTACAAAACCATGTCATTTGGACTCAAAAATGCTGGTACAACTTACCAAAGAGCTATCCAAACATGCCTTGGTGATCAGATCAGCGAAAATGTAGAAGCATATGTGGATGATGTAGTGGTAAAGACAAAGAACCCAGATACACTAATCGAAGACTTAAAGCAAACTTTCGAAGACCTGAAAGGATGGAGGTGGAAACTGAATCCAAACAAGTGTGTATTCGGAGTTCCTTCAGGACAACTACTCGGATTCTTGGTCAGTCATCGTGGAATCGAAGCAAGCGCCAAGCAGATTCAAGCCATAATAGAGATGGGACCTCCTCGAAGTGTGAAAGATGTGCAGAAACTAACAGGCTGCATGGCGGCCCTCAATCGTTTCATATCTAGACTGGGCGAAAAAGGGTTATCTTTCTTTAAATTACTAAAGAAGACAGACAAGTTCGAGTGGATAGAAGAAGCCAATGAAGCTTTCAAGAAGCTCAAGGCATATCTCACATCCTCACCCGTTCTCACACCTTCGAAGAAATACGAAGAAATGATGTTGTATATTGTGGCAACTTCTACTGTGATCAGCACTACGATTGTCATAGAAAGAGAAGAAGAAGGGCGTGTATATAAAGTACAATGCCCCATATACTACATCAGCGAAGTACTATCAGAATCAAAAATCTGGTACCCACATGTGCAAAAACTACTCTACGCCCTCCTGATCACTTCACGTAAGCTTCGTCACTATTTTGAAAGTCACAAGATTACCGTGGTGACAGATTTTCCACTCGGAGACATCCTACACAACAGAGATGCAACGAAGTGCAAATCTAAGTGGGCAGTTGAACTTGGTGCTCTCAATATCGATTTCACCCCATGGAAGGCAATTAAATCTCAAATTCTGGCTGATTTTGTTGCTGAATGGACAAAAATTCAACAACCTGTGTCAAATACCATCCTTGATCATTGGAAGATGTACTTTGATGGATCACTCAAGCTAGGCGGAGCCGGTGCAGGTGTCCTCCTAATTTCTCTAGACAGAAAGCAACTCAAGTACGTCCTTCAGATATTATGGCAAGCTACAAACAATGAGGCAAAATACGAAGCCCTCATCCACGGGCTACGAGTGGCAATTACCCTCGGAATCAAACGTTTACTCATTTACGGAGATTCAGCAGTAGTAATCAATCAAGTCAACAAAGATTGGGACTGCACCAAAGAAAACATGGGTGCTTACTGTGCTGAAATACGAAAGCTCGAAAAACATTTTTAAGGATTAGAAATTCTACACGTCCTGCTCAATTCTAATATTGCGGCAGACATCCTCGCCAAGCTTGGACCAGACAGGGCGAAGGTCCCACCTGGTGTATTCATAGAGGAGTTATTAGCTCCTTCTATCAAACAACCCAGTGAGATAACCCCTAAAATCTCAGCCAAAGACACCCAGATCTTGGTAATCACCACTTCATGGACCCAGATTTTTATTGATTACATCAAAGAAAATAAGTTGCCAGCGGAAAAAGAAGAAGCTACCCGAGTTGTTCGCAGAAGCAAGAACTACATCCTAGTAGGAGACAAGCTCTATAGAAGAGCCGCATCATTAGGAGTACACCTAAAATGCGTCTCATTTGAAGAGGACAAAGAGATCCTAGACGAAATACACTCAGGTTGCTGTGGAAATTATGCCGCTTCAAGAACACTAGTTGGAAAAGCATTCCGCACCGGTTACTATTGGCCAACTGCTTTGAAAGACGTAGAAGAACTCGTTAGAAGATGCAAAGGTTGTCAAATGTTCGCAAGACAGGCTCATGTGCCAGCTCACAACCTCATCTGCATCCCACCTGCTTGGCCTTTCTCCTGCTGGGGGCTAGATCAAGTAGGACCCCTCAAGAAAGCAAAAGGCGACTTCGAGTACATCTTTGTAGCAATTGACAAGTTCACTAAGTGGATTGAATTCAAACCACTCGCAAAATACAACGCAGCCAAAGCAGTCGAGTTCATCCAAGACATTATGCACCGCTTCGGCATGCCCAATTGAATCATCATGGATTTGGGTTCTCCCTTCATAGCCACAAAATTCCAAAGTTGGGCACAAGACTGTGGCTTCAGAATAGATTACACATCAGTCGCACATCCAGAGGCCAACGGACAGGTCAAAAGGGCAAACGAACTCATACTAGCTGGATTAAAATCAAGATTGTATGAATAACTAATAGACTATGGATCAAAATGGATTGAAGAATTACCCAAGGTTGTATGGGGGCTACAGACTCAAATAAGCAGAGCCACCGGATACTCACCTTTCTTCCTGGTGTACGGATCAGAAGCAGTACTACTCGCAGACTTCATCTGGACGTCACCAAGGATAGAACAATACGACGAAGGAGAAGTAGAACACACCCAAAGATTAGAACTCGACATTACAGAAGAAGTCAGAGTAAACGCTACCCTTCAATCAGCAAGATACCTCCAAGGACTAAGACGCCACTACAACAAGAATACCCAGTCTTGATCATTACAAGACGGAGACCTAGTACTAAGAAGAATACAAAAAACCGACGGACGCCATAAACTACTCAGTCCATGGGAAGGTCCTTTTATTATCACAAAAGTCACCGGACTAGGCACATACAAGCTAATAACTGAGGACGGAAAAGAAGTCAACAATACATGGCACATCAGTCAGCTACAAAGATTCTACACATGAAAACAACTCAAGGGAAAATATGTATACAAGACACAAGAGATCAACGATCATGATCAACAAAGATAGCGCTCATCAACAACATATGTATTATTATGGCTTATCAACGATTCATGATCAATAAAGATGGTCTTTCCACAAAACATATGCCTTGTTATGACTTTCTCCGAAGTTGTCTTCACTAAGCAAAATGGCTGAAACATGCCTGAGCATACCGGCCGAGAGCAAAATAGCTAAAAAACATGCTTGAGCCCGCCGATGAGGGTAGCTAATAAGCTAACACCCGAACAAAAAGCAAAATGGCTGAAAAGACGCCTGAGCATACCGGTCGAGAGCAAAATAGCTGAAACCATGCTTGAGCCCGCCGATGAGGGTAGATAATAAGCTAACACCCGAACAAAAAGTAAAATGGCTGAAAAGACGCCTGAGCTAGCTGAAAACATGCTTGAGCCCACCGATGAGGGTAGCCAATAAGCTAACACCTGAACAAAAAGCAAAATGGCTGAAAAGACGCCTGAGCATACCGGCCGAGAGCAAAATAGCTGAAAACATGCTTGAGCCAGACTTGAAGGAACAAGACGAGGCTCCCAGAACTCAACCATGAAGTGCTCGGGGGCTTGTTGGTGCGGGACCTATGGGATACCCCACACGGAAGGGAGAACTAGTCTAACTAAGATTCTTTCCCTGTAATCTTAGTAGTAGTATTACTCTATAATCCTACTAGGAACTCTCATTGTAAACCGACTAGGACTCTGGCCTCCTGACTATTTAAAGGAGGGCAGGGCTCCTTGGATTGGGGTTTAAGAGAACAATTGTATAACACAACATTTGACAATCAATCCAACACAAAGGCTAACACCGACTGGACATAGGTCTATTACTCGATCAAAGATCGAGGGTCCAAACCAGGATAAATCAACTGTCTCTTGCGTTTACCGTCGAGTTCCGCATACGCTGAAGCCCGAACAATACTGCCCCAGGGACCCCCGTGGCAGGCTATCGGTGGTCAAACATCGACAAGGGATCCTTGGATCCGGGGTTTAAGAGAATAATTGTACAACACAACACTTGACAATCAATCCAATGCAAAGGCTAACGCCGACTGGACGTAGGGCTATTACTCGATCAAAGATCGAGGGTCTCGACGGTAAACGCAAGAGACAGTCAATTTATCCTGATTTGGATCCTCGATCTTTGATCGAGTAATAGCCCTATGTCCAGTCGGCGTTAGCCTTTGCGTTGGATTGATTGTCAAGTGTTGTGTTGTAAGTATTCTGTTACAAAAGCTAGAGTGTAAAGATCGATTACATTCAAGCATTGTCATCAGGAGTAGAAACATCAATATTAAGATTATCTACAATCTTCCTAGCTAAGTTATCGACCTCAGGCTCCAACCTCTCAACGGCATCCAAGTACTCTTGGCTCTCAGCTTCATCGGCAACCTTGGACAAAGGAAAATCCAGAGAAAGAACTCGAACCTGAGCAAGAACGTTCCTAGTGCAAAGATGGGCACACCGCTTCACAAACTCCTGGAAATGGGTGGGCACTTGGGGAATGAATTGAGCCCAAGAATGACCATCGTCTGCTGAAGTCCGAAGAAGGTCGGCTACTGACTGAAAAGACTTCCACAAAGCTTTCTAGTTTTTAGTAGCCGTCGCCAACTTACCAGACAAGTCTTGAATAGTCTTTTGAGCCTGCACAAGATCTCTGTTAGCCCCACACCTAATCAGTTTGGCAAGTATGAGTTCTTCTTCAGCTCGAGTAATTACCTCCTTAGCTTTGTTGTGGTTAGTGCGGACGAGTGTCATTATCTCTTTGATACCCTCCGAGAGCTTCTGCTTTTCAACTCGGAGAGCTAGGCGAAGCAACAAAAACAAGTCAGCAAAAAAGGAAGTCAGAATACGAAAGGAAACAAACAGAACCCGCAATACCTTTGCACTCGTTCTTCATGGACTCCACCACAACATCCTTCTGCTTCTCTGCCTCTACCACCCAAGCACGAAGAGCCTTCTCCTCCTTTTGGTGCATTTGGCGCTCAGTCTCCCACTCAGCCCGGAGGAGGTCAAGATCGGCCTTCAAGTCGCTCACCTCAGAAGACAACTTTTTCTCGTTTTCAGACGAGAAAAAGAAGCCAGTATGATCATGAGAGAAGGACTGAGCAAAAAGGGACAAAGAAAAACAAGACATAATGATAGAAGAAAAACGAACATCTAAAGAAGGAACGGTAGAAAAACTTACCTAGAGCTTGTCCCCAAAAGAAGTCGCAAGGGTCGATAAGCTTCCCTAGGCGGTAGTTAGCTCCGACAGCCGATGAGTGGCATCAAACTGCTGCACCATGTCATCGGCAAAAGGTGGACCACCAGAGGCAAGAGAAGGAGAAGGAGAAGCCGACCGAGGCAAAGAAGGCATGACTAGTGCAATCTCCTAGGAAGCTAAGGCCAATCCCTCATATGGACCCGCCGCCATGGCCACGGTCACTTCAGGAGCTAGCAAATCAGCAGCTGCAGACTCTATTCCCCTCATAGCCACCTCGACACCCATGCGTTCCGAGTCCTGAGACTCAGTATGCAAGGGCGCACTAGAGGTTTGACAAGAAGTCGACTAGAGGCTCGAGGAAGATGAAGGCCTAAAAGATGACAAGGAAACCCGTCAAAAAAGAATAAGAAAAAAGAAGAATAGAAGAAGAGAAATAAAACCAGAATTCACTCACTCAGTTATCTTCTTCCTCATTAAACCAAAAGAAGACCTCACTGGGGGAACCATGGTAGCAAAAACGTTCCTGCCACTCGGCAGTAGGAGCGGCGTAGCCGGTGCCAGAGCCCCGGAAGAACTCGGTACTAGAGCTACAGAAGAACTCGGTATCGGAGCTATGGAAGAACCCGGTGCAGGAGCCTCAGAAGAACTGGTACCTGACGACCGCTTACTACAAAGAGATCAAGACCAATGTCAAAACAAAAAGAAGATTTCAAGTACAGGAAAATAAGAAAACAACTCACCGCCGCGTGATAAGGGGTGCATCATCATCCTCTTCTTCCTCAGTCTCGACCAAGGCCACCATAGCACCAGCTGAAAAAGGACAAAAGTACTCAGTTAAAGATGAGAACAAGCAACAGAAGGACAGAGCGTATTAATGTGCTCACCTAAGAGCATGCTAGCTATAACTTGAGTACCTGAAGAAGTACTCGACTGGTGAGCTTTCTTGGCAACGGGCACACCAGAAGAAGAACTAGCCACTCACCCCCTCTTGCCAATGCTACGAGCAGCTCGGGGAACTGAACGAGGAACGTACTCTACATATACATCAGGGTTCACAGAAGAAACACCAGGAAGAATTATGGCGGTTTGTGACTTACTGGTTAAAGAACCCGTAGCAAGACTACCCCCAGCCCCCACAATGGCAGGGAGGTCATGAAGGGGAATCGGGTCAACAAAGTTACACCCCAATTCCTACAAAAGGAATAAGACAACAAGACAGGGAAGATTAAGCGAAAATAGATACATCAAAAAGAAATAGAAAAAAGTACCCACACAAAGAGAAAACGACTTACAGCTAGAGGCAGGTTCTTTGCACAGTACTCGAAGACGGTAAGCGGGACAATGCTTGCTCCTTTCAGCATCTTCTGAAGACGCTCGAGTACCTCCTTGTCGGTCAACTCAAGGGCAGGGACCATGCGTGAAGGATCCTCAGCCCCAGAGTACTCGAAGCCAAAGTTCTATCGCTCCTTCAGAGGCTGAACACGACGACGAAGAAAACTCGAGATGATTCTGAAACCGGTCAAGCCCTGCTACTTCAGAGTGCTTATCCGCTCAAGGAATGGCTAGATCGCCTGGAGCTCGTCCGACGTCAGGGAGTTCTTTTCCCACCGGTCGTTAACCGAGGGACCAGATCTAGAATGAACGACGAGAGAAGGAATCAAATTGGCGGCATAGAACCAGTCAGCACGCCAATCCCTCATAGAATCAACCAGGTCATAGTCAAAGAACTTGCTTTTAAGACCTTGGCAAAACTGAATCCCATAGCCGCCAAGAACATTGGTGTCTTCACGGCGGGGTTGAGGCTTCAGACGAAAGAAGTGACGGAAGAGAGAAAGAGAAGAAGGAATTCCAAGGAAAGCTTCATAGAGATGTACAAAAATAGAAAGATAGAGGACAACATTGGGAGTAAGATGATTCAAGCTAACCCCAAAATAATTGAGATATCGATGAAGGAAGGTGGAAGCAGGAAGGCAGAGTCCAGCACGGATAAAGGAGATGAAAAGAATGATCTCACTAAGACCTAGAGCAGGGACCCAATGCTCTCCATTCAGCAATGTCCTTACTCTGGATCAAGCCATCACTGACAAGCTCGCGAAGCTGGTCTTCAGTTGTTGTTGGAGCCGGCCAAAACTTCTGGGCAGCCCTCATGGCCATAAACTCTTGGTTCTCGATCACGGAGAGGGATGACTCCTCATCCACGAAGGTTGCCTGGGACTTGCTCGCAACTTTCTTCCTACCCATGTACTAATGGAGGCAAAAGGCACTAAGGAAAGAGAAGGCACAGACAACGGCGCTCAGATGGTGGCGGCAATGGCGACGGCGGAGTTGCGAAGGCTAGGGTTTTTTAAGGCAAAGGCAGAGTACCAAAGAAAAGGAGGACAAAGGCCTTTAAAAAGATTTTACACCGGTAAAAACGTGGCCCACCAGGCCCGTTAAAACACGGTGTGAGAACGCAACGGTCCATTTACTGACACAGCTAAAATAACGGAAAGCACAAATCCACACAACGGTACAGTTCAACGGGCAAATTTTAGACTTATCCATCCAGCAAAACGGCAGAGTTACCATATGGCTACAAAAAGAACTCATTAGCCATGAAACAACGGGAGGTTACCTCACAAGGAACATAACAACCCGATTCTAACATAAAGAACTCGGGAATCTCATAAACAACTAGGACATCAGCATAATAAAGAATGACAACTTAGAAGACAAGATTCTCTCTATTACAAATGACTTCAAAAGATACAAGATTACACATCTCACAAGACTCCCTCCAGCTACGGCAAGACATACAAGAACTGCAAAATAAACCCGAGGGCTGCTCTACCTCACAAACTACCATATTCATAACTATAGAGACTTCAGAACAAGCAACAAAACGCTCAACGAATCAAAATAACACTCTAGGAGGGTATTTATAGACCGAAGGAGCGGTGCACATAGACCAGGAGCACCAACGGAACAAGCCTAACAAAGGACACAATGAAAAGACAGAACTCAATAATGAAAGGGAACTCAGGCGTGAAGAGACAGTACTCAACAACAAGTGTATTCGGGAGAATATACCAACACAGTACAACCCATGAACAAAAGGCATTTATACTCAACCACCACCATACAACTACACCTGACTATAGCAGACTCTACATCTGACAACAACAGACTACCAGAGAATATGCCAGGATCCTGTATCCGAGCTCTTTTTGAACAATGCTCGGGGGCTACAACAGGGGAAGTTTTCAATTCGTTGAACAACTCAAATTCAAGATCCTCCAACTTTTTGTTCCAAATAGCAAGAGGCTCAGGGGCTACACTCAAACAGGAATTTTCAAACAGCATAAAGATTCAAGACCCTCCAACTTTTTGTTCCAAATAGCAAGAGGCTCGGGGGCTACACTCAGTGAGTGCACTTTTTTTTATTCAAAAAAAGCGCACATGACTCAGAAGACTTCTTCAAGACAGACGACTTCAAGGCCACACGACGAAAAGAACCCGGAAATAGCTATATCCAAGCTCTTCTCGACAAAGAACCTGGATACACGCACGGGAGCCCTTCGACGAAGAATCAAGGCAATTTTAAGAAAAGACCCTCAAGCTCCTTGTGCCAAATAGCAAGAGGCTCAGGGGCTATATCCAAATGGGAGTACTTTTTTCTTCAAAAAGGTACACACCACGCGAAGATCTCACGAAGCGCTACACGGTTTCGCTCAAGAAAGCACTTGGACAACGCTTGTTCCTGCTCGGCAAGACCTAAAGGAACAAGACGAGGCTCCCAGAACTCAACCATGAAGTGCTTGGGGGCTTGTCGGTGTGGGACCCACGGGATACCCCGCACGGAAGGGAGAACTAGTCTAACTAGGATTCTTTTCCTGTAATCTTAGTAGTAGTATTACTCTGTAATCCTACTAGGAACTCTCATTGTAAACTGACTAGGACTCTGGCCTCTTGACTATGTAAAGGAGGGCAGGGCTCCTTGGATTGGGGGTTTTAAGAGAACAATTGTACAACACAACACTTGACAATCAATCCAACGCAAAGGCTAACGCCGACTGGACGTAGGGCTATTACTCGATCAAAGATTGAGGGTCCGAACCAGGATAAATCGACTGTCTCTTGCGTTTACCGTCGAGTTCCGCATACGCTGAAGCCTGAATAAACTGCCCCGGGGACCCCCATGGCAGGCTATCGGTGGTCAAACATCGACACTCGGCATCCTCCGACTTTGGGCGACAGAGGTCCTCCCCCGAGTGGCCTCCTTTGACCTTGGTCGTCAAGATTCGTAGGCACAGTGGTACCTTCGTGATCAATCCTTAGCTCTGTCAATCTCCCTCTCCTTCCCTCCTTTCACATATCGGGTGGGGTGGTGGCGGTGGCTTGGATCTAGCGGAGGATGTGATGGCGGCGAAGGAAGAGGCACCTGCTTTTCCCCTCCATCGAGGAGGCGCCGGCTTAGTGAAAATCCTACACATCATCTCTAAAAAAAACTCATTTATGGAGATCAGTTATATGAGAAAACTGAAACCCTAAGGAAAAGGTTCTTTTGTAGTGTTGCCCATGAAAGGTATGGCTTAGAAAAACATAATAACACTCTAGGTTCCTAGAAACGACGACAACCAGGAAAGCCAATAATAAAAAATCTTCATTATTAGCAACCAACGGTAAGAAACAAAACAAAATTTCTTTTGTCCCTCTCTATCCATTAGGCCATATATAAAAACTTCCCTGGTGCAGTTTTGCTAGCTTTCTTACTGGTTTTTGACCCATACAAAATTTCTGTTTCCTGGTAAGTGCATGCCTAAACCCCTGGTCCCTATGACATAATGTTATTGACCATATAAGAAACAAAATCTCGTTTCCATTTGTAAGGTGTAAGTTCGCACACATCATACACATGTTTGAAGCTAATTAAAATAAAACCATGGAAATGTGATCACCCTACTGCCAAGGCTGTCTTATGCTTAATAATTTTCAACTAGCTAATAAGAATTCTACAAACTAAGCACCGATATTGTTACCTCTGTGTATTCTATATATACAAGTTGACACTTGAGTGTACGACCAGAGTTGAGTGGTCATTAAGTTCCAAACTGTGCTTTCATGTCACGTGATGCACGAATGTAATGCATCCATCCAATTAATGAAGTTAAGTTGACAAGTGGGGTGGCAAATCATCTGAAGGAGGAGACTTGTTTGGCAAGCTCCAAGCCAGCATCTCTAGCTAGGTAGTGTAAAAAGGGACTGAAATTAGGCAACGGTGGTTAAGAAAATCATGTATATATCTCTGCTGCAGACAATTATGAATTGTCCTTCTCCAAGATCAAGTCATGATGGATGCACAGACAAATACAAGGGCATGAGACACAGAAACGACGACGATGAACGAACCCAGGTCGTCACGAGGTCGCAACAAACGACGACGGAATAATTGAGGTCAATAACAAGAAAGAAGCTAAGCAACCATCCCATGGCAGCAGCAGGGAAAGAGAAAGACATACATAAAGGCGAGCGAGTGTGCTAAAGTTGAAAGCAACAAGATCTAGGGGCCGGGAGGAAAAGGTGATGTACATATGCATGACCACGACATGTACGTTGACATGAATGTACGCGGGAGAGAGAACCTATGGCTACTAGCTAGCTTTTAGAAGAAGATTAAGGGCCTAGTTGGTACAGCTTATAAGATATTTGTAGCCAAAATGAGCTTGAAACTAGAAGCAAATGAACAATTGCGTCTTTCTGATGCAGCTTTTTGTACCCATGTTTCTCTTCGAGTTAGACCAGCTTATCTTAACTGTGTTTTTCCTCGATTGTAGCACCAGGTTTTAAGAACAAAACCAGATACATACCATATATGAGCTCAGGAAGTCAAATATCAAATATAGCTACAAATAAGGGTAATGTCAATAGACAATGCTCAATATATAATGTACTTAGTATAAAGAATATAACCTTAGATAGCAAATAGCGGAAAGACAACTTCGATCTTCAGGTGAAGACTCCAATTCCACAAGGACAGCTGACTGGTTGATCACAAGCCTAATTCCTCCAAACTCTAGCAATCTGGTACCCATCTAGGATTTTTCCAAGGATTTAAAAAGTAAAGCAACGTAAGTACACGTCGTACTCAACAAATATAACATGAGGTTCATGAGGCTCAAAAGGCTGACACTAATTTAACTGTGATTAGCTTTTAATGAGTTATCTTTTAGCAATTGGGTGGCAACAAGTTTATCACAAGCCCATAAACATATAATCAGATAAACATGAATAATGAATAGCATAAACAATTAACTATTAGTGAGCATCTTCATCATCCATATCATTAGTGTTCATCATCTATTCCGTAAGAGTTCCAAGGCCGCTCGTGACCATGAGCACAGCTGATATACCAGTTTTACACTCTGCAGAGGTTGTACACTTTCACCATGAGTCATGATACCCATATGCCCAAGTTTGCAACTCCCAAAACACTTTCAATGTGAGCAGACAGGGTATACTACGAAGCTTTTCTCTAGTCGTTCTAATAAGGAGCAGCCGCTAAGGATTCCATCTCCCAAGTGTTATGGAGTCATCTCCAGAAGTGGCACTTATACATGCATCATAGTACACACCCTAGGGATGAGGCCCATACCCAGCCTGGTATGCCCCTCTTGCCCTTTCGATAAACTGCTATAAACTAGAAATAGCAAGGTACTAGACTAAGACCAGAGCCATGTAGTCCTCATGGTTGTACTGTAAGTCTTGGATGATCACTTATAGATAAGTTCTTAGGGAGAGGAATCTAGAGCACCATAAAAACAGCCCAATGCTATAGTCCCCTTGTTCCATGTTGCTAAAAAGCATCTTTTAGTGTTTATTGCATATACCATTAGTAAAGTTACAAGATCATGGTTGTAGTTGAGCACTAGCATCATACTACCCAATGCAATACCCCATAGATATCAAGGCACAAGATACAAAAAACTAGGAAATACTTAGTGGCAGTCAAGGTAGACACATGCAGTATGAATTAAATGATTAAAGGTGTATAGAACAACAATGATGATCCCATGCTATACTAGCCTTAAACTTAGATCCTTCTTCAAGTCCAAAACTTTAAAGATCTGCTTCTTGATTCACCATGTATAACTCACTGACCAGACAAGATCATAAAGCACCACACAAGCATCCATGCAATCATACACGAAGCAAACAATAGATCTAAATTAGAATAGTACACCAAACATAAAATTAAGATGAAAAGTTTGTAAAGCGAATCTACATCTCGCTATGAACACACAAATGCGAAAAGCACGCTAATTGGAGCTACGGTAAAAAAGATACATCTACCAATAGATTTACTTATAAAAAAAATATAAAACTATAAACTTCATTTATTTTAACTACATAAAATCATATATATAAGATATTTTATAAATAATATAAATTGAATTAAGTCAAATTTAGTTTTGAATAATAAAACTAAAGTAAAACAAATCATATTTTATTTATAAAATCCAGTTGCATAATTATTACTCAAGTTAGAGTTTAAACCATAAAATTCTAGAAATAGTGACATGATAAACATTGTTACCGATGCGTAGTTTATGTTATTACGAATCCAACGCAACTTGAATGGGCTAAAACGGAGTTAAAACGTAGAAGATATGAATTAAACAAAATTTTCTTTATTAAAATAATAGATTAAATCTAACCTCAAATTTTAAAACTTGAAAACTTATCTAACAGTAGTATGAACATGTAGATTATAAAATTACGAACCTAACGCAAGTTGAAAGGGTCAAATCGGAGTTAAAACATAGATTTTATGGCCTAAATAAATCCAGTGGCAAAACTGTAAATAAGTAAAAACGTATTTTAGATCTAAACCGACGAAACTACGCTTTTCAAAGAAGAAAGTGTAATCTGTGATTGCGCTTTGGACCGCGGGTTCTATTTTAGAAAATTGGAGGGGCTCTTTAGTAAGATGGCCACGCGAAGGGGTATCGCAGATTCTGGACCACAGGATCGGAGATGGATGGCTCGGATAAGATCGAGAAGGGAGAGGGAGGAGGCTGCCGGCCGGAACAGTAGCCGGCGCGGTGGCACTCCATGGCCGGCGACAGAGCTCAGCAGCGAAACTCGAAAACGGCCTTAGGGGCCATGGTTTTCGACAAAGAAGACACGGGAGAATAGAGGAGGTTGAGGCGAGCTCACCTAGGGCACTGGTGGGAACCTCCAAGCACCGGAGACGGCGCGCGGCTTGGCGAGTCGACGGCGGACGGCGGCGCAGGGCTAGCTATAGGCGAAGCGGTGCGGGATAGGGCGCGGGGTAGGCGGCACGACACGGGGGTTCGCTATTTATGGGACGGAGGAACTTGTGGCGCAAGGCATTGGCGGAGTCGGCGCGGGCACGGATTTCTCGACGGCGGCAGTAGAGTCTGTGTCGACGACGGGCCGAGGTAGGAGGCGGAGCTAACGGGTGGACCCGGGATGGCAGCGGGGCAAGCGGAGAAAGGAGAAGCGCAGGCGCGCCTGCTGGCGGGTCGCGGCCATCGGCTCAAGAGGAAGCGGCGCGCGGGGAGGGGAAGACTGGGCAAGCGCGCGGGGCCAAAGGGAAAAGAAGGGAACTGGGCCGGGCGCCAAGGGAGAAAAGAGAGAGCACGCTGGGCCGGCTCGGGAAGGGCCTGAGCGAGAAAGGGTGAGGCCGGGCCTAAAGAGAGGGAGAGAGAGTTTTCTTCTTTTTTCCAAATCCTTTTCTATTTTGTTTTCAAAACCAATTCAAATGTAAACCAAATCAAATTTGAATAGGATTCAAATACACTTTTCAATTCAAACATAAATGAGAAATTTTGGTGAGTTTTTAAAAATAAATTTTACACCTTTTGAAATCCTTTTATTTTCAAATTTTCTTTTCTTTCATTATAAAGTAAATTTTAATTTTATTTGCAAAAGCTATTTAAACCATTTTAAATTTTCAATCAAAACCACTCAACCAAATAAATCAAATTGTAAGGGCATATATGCTCAAACATGTTGCTAGCTTACGATGGATTTTAATTTAATGAAAAAATTTATTTTCCTATGTTTCATGAGCACAAAAATTCAAAAATAAATCCTTTTAAACCTATTTTTAAAAGATGCAAATTTTATAGTGTTACATCGATTTGTGCAGCTTCTCACAAGAAAGCTGCAAGAGAATACCACAGGCAGGCCAAAATGTCCACCAAAGGTAGGTAGGTTCAGGCGGTAAAAGATAGCGGCGCCCTAGCTTGCACTCTGGAGCGACTGGACTAGACTGGACTGGGACTACTTGCCGATTGCAACATCTAGTACATGTAGATGGCGATGTCGATATATGCAATAGGGATGGAGGCAGGTAAATATCGTTGATCCGATAATTCTGCTCCAGTGAAAAAAATCCAAAGGGACAGAGACTTGTGTGGACCTGGTGGTGTGTACTAGCTCTGATGTGCATGGTCAGTAGTCTCTGCGCGTATGACCGACCTCTTGGACTTTCGACAGGAAAATTAGTCATAGATGGGCGTGTCTTAACTCTTAAGCGAGAGGGACGTCGTAGTACATGTAGGCAGATCGCAGATCACTCAAATATCAACGTAACGTTAGTGCTGGCCAAAGGAGACATCCAGATGGTTTCATTATGTCGAAGGATCAGTACGTAACTCCCAATTCTCATCAGTTAGCAGCCTGTTCGTTTGGCTGTGGCTTGTCGTAAACGATCGTAAATTTTCAGCCGAAACAATATTTTTCTCTCACACAAACCAGCCAGCAGTACTTCTTTATAAACCAGCCAACCGAACAGGCTGTAGATCGATGGGTGCATGGTACGTATCTCTATGCATGATTTTGTCCAAGTTTCTAGTTGATGGAGAGAGCGACGTACAGGGGCCGCGGTCAGCCGGCGGGGACCTAGCTGGGAATCTAGCAGGATGGATCCTCACTGGCTAGTACATATACATTTGAGTGCGATTTTCTTCAAATTAAGGTCTGTTTGGTATGGGTGGCTTTCTTCGACTTCTTGCATGGTACCTGAAGGAGCAGAGCCGATGAAGTCACTTTACCAAATAAAAATAGAAAAACTATATTTAAAACCCTAAACTATCGGTGGTTGTCTATTTCACACCCTCACCTATAATACTAAGTATTCTGCTACCCTTTAAACTATTGAAAGCCACCTGAATAACCCTCTGAGATGGTACTTTTGAAGGTTGTCTCGCTGACATAGCATATTAAAAAGTCTATATAACCCTCTAATATATCAAAGATTTGACTACATAACCTCCTCAACTACAAAACGTGACATTGTAGCCCTAAAACTATTTAATATAATGTTAAATGACCCTCCCTGGATGGTCTTGTAGGGCTATTTGGCCACTGTATCCCACCACACTAGCATCTTGACTATGTAACTCCCCAAGCTTGCACCACTGCCCAATGAGCATCACCCTATCTCCTACTCCACCTCATGACACTCTTTAATGATATTGAGCTCATGCACTGCACCAGTGCTCTGGTCATCCAACGCCTCCCACATCCTCGCCCCCTATCGATTTCTCCTCCTATGGTTCCTCGTTAGACGGTGGGTCAGTCTAGAAAGAGTAGAGAGGTGTAGTCAGTAATTGGGTCGCGTGCAAGCATGGATACTTATTCGGCCAGCGTGGTGGGATACTATGTCCAAATGGTCCTACAAGACCATTCAAGGAGGGTCATTTGAACATTATGATTTTATAAGGGCTACAATAGCATGTTTTGTAGTTGAGGAGGTTATATATATAGTCAACCCTTGATATATTAGAGGGTCATGTATAATTTTTAATATATCACATCAGCGAAACCACCTTCAAAACCACCTTAGTGCGTTATTAGATGGTTTTCAATAGTTTAATGGTAGAATAACTGGTTTTACAGGTAAGATGGTGAAATAGACAACCATCAATATATAATTGAGGGGGCTAAGTGGACTTTTTCAATAAAAACTGTGGTTTTACGGACTCCTATATTATTTTGAGAAGAGAGAGAAAAATGACTCACTACCATGCATATATAGAGGTGCTAGAGAGCCGGAGTTACCGAGAACTCTACCAAATATGACCTAAATATTCCTCACAAGCATGAAGCACTGTATGCAAGATGATTGAGTGATAGCGCAACGGCAAATTCGACCAATGATAACTCCGATCCCTTCTCAACATCCTTGGTGATGTTATTTGATTTATTGCGAAAATACTTTCAGAATAACTTTTACGATTCAAATTGGTATATTTTTATTATTACAAAGCTTAGCTGCAAGTCAAATTATCGCTTTGAAGGTCTTAATTCCCCGTTTGTTTTCTGTGCTTTCACATAGTATCAGTAAAAGCACGGTAAATAGGAATGAAAACGGTACGGATATTTTCCGACTGTATTCGAAACCAAATCCGTTTAGAGGGGTTGAGATCTGTCCGTATCTGAGTCCGGATATCCAACATCCGATACCGTATCCGTATCCAAATACTCAAATCGCATATTTATGATGTCGATATCCAATCGTATCCTATCCGACATAATTGACACTATCCGTATTCGAATCCGAATCCGGACAAAAATATGAAAACAAATGTAATATCGGTGATATCCGTCCGTATCCTATCCGTTTTCATCCAACGGTAAACAGTCGTAATGGTTGTTGTACAGCTACGCACCGTCAGCGATTTTAGCCTTATAGGGAAATTGGAAAGTCATGCAACCCTGCTCGAAAACCGTCACGGATACATCCTCTACAGTAATAATAGTCTAGAAAGATGTTTTACTACGTTGCAGTCGCGGAATTTGTGTCCTACCAGTCTCAAAATAATTGTCGCATAGTATTCGTGCCGGTCAAACTTTCTTAAATTTGTAGAAAATATTAGTAGCATTTGTATCTCCAAATAAGTTTATTATAAAAATGTGTACAAATTATTTATTATGAAAATATTTATTTGCTAAAATACTTTTTATATGCCTAATATGTATATTTTCTAGCATCTTTAACTTTTACATACATAAAATGTTTACATTTTAGTGGCACTATACAAAACCATTTAGCCCATGTATATTTGTAGTTTGAGGGCTAAACAGAGAGTGACGACCCGCCATTTATCGTTTAGAATAACAGCATTACGGTGGAACATTTTCACTGGAGTTCGAGTACGAGTGCTCGTATTTTTGTTTATTTATTCTTTTCGTGGTAGCCGATATTTACTGGTATTTTTCAAGGAGTCTTCGGTCTTAGTTGGCAAGCCCTAGTGGGTGGTAACCAAACATGATACATTATAGATCGAGGTAGATCGTATGATCTAAATAAGCTGCTTTGGGCCCATAGATTGTCAGCTTGTACAATTAATCTAAGGGTTTGCACACTACTCCCTCCGTCCCAGAAATATTTGCACATCTAAGTTTGGGTGTGAAAACCAAGACGAAGCCAAAATGATGAAACTGTCCCTACGAAATATCTCGTGTTTTCTGCCGACCACGACACCGCTCGCTCTGCCGCGCCTTGGCACCGCCTCAGGAGTGCACTCCAGCTCCTCTCCACCGCACCGTCGGCCATGGCGCCATGCCCAGCCCTTCGCCCTCCATGTGGTTGAAGACGCATCAACCCTCATCTTCCACCGCACAGCACACCTTCTCCACCGCACCGGCGGTTGGGCCACGTCTTCCTCCTCCAAGCCGACGGGCACGAGCTCGTGCTGCCCGCGTGGACCGACGACGTTGTCGACTGCAGCCACTTTAGCAGCCAGCTCCACACCGGCAGCCCCGTTCGCGGCCACATCACTAAATAGCGTTCGTAGCGTCTGCTATAACAGCCGCAATAGCGGTAGCGGCCCTTACCCCTACCGCTATGACGTAGCGACTTGGGTATAGCATGTTGGAACTTAACATCCGCTATTTTGACGTAGCAAGCCGTTATAGCGGCGTTATTTGACATAGCAGTCCGCTATAGCGGTCCAAATCCAGAACATAACTAGTTTATTCTTAGGCCCCGTTCGCTTGGAGGAATCTGGATGAATTTGGAAGAATTTATGAGAGGAAAACACTGTTCCGGATGAAAAAAAACGAATTAAACCGGGTTTAAGGACACGCGAACGAGGCCTTAATTTAAGATATATTTGATCGAGAATCAACTCTTCGAATACAATTAAATATCTATTTACACTTTTTAAGTTATATGTTTATTAGTCTATCATTAATTTGTATTTAGTTGATTTGTTAATGTGTAAGAAAGATATTTTTTAAGATACACATATATCTAAATTATATGAGATTATTAGACTATGCTATTGCAACTTAGCGTCCGTTATAACGCCCGCTATCCGTAATCCGCAGCGTAGTCGTCAATCCACTGCAGACCTGCTATCTGCTATTTGTTAGCTTGGCCAGCTCGACGCCGGCAGCCCCGCCTGCCCATGACTCCACACACGGGCCGGGGCTGCGCTGCCATCCACGCACGACGAAGGAGCACTGGATGGGGAGGGCCCACGGGGTAGGAGCACTGGATCTGGATGGGGAGGGGGCAGGGGAGAGGAGTTTTTGCACTGGATTGGATTTGTGCTCGGAAGTGCGGTGGAGACGAAGACGACGAAGAACCAAGGAGCATCGGCGCGGAACGCGTGAAAGAGAGGAACGAGTGGCTGGAGCCTTCGTCATTTTTATTCCTTTTTTTTATCACAAGTTTTTGTTATTTCCTTTTTCCTTGGTCCCACACGCTAGTAAGCTTGTGGCGGGGAGAATGCTGCAGCACTGCTACTGGTACGGAGCAGCAGATGTGATGTCATATAAGTGCACGTTAATTTGGGGAAAAAATTCAAATCGTAGATGTGCAAATATTTGTGAGACGGATGGAGTACTACGTAAATAATTTTTAGTTGAGGTGTTTTTTCTTTTTTGGTAGAGGCAAAAAAAAGCTTTGTCAAAATCAGCCTCTAAGGAGCATTATACGAAAATTTGCGTCCTCCTTATTACTACTACACACATCTCGTCCAGAACGGCCGGATATTCCAGTGCAGTCATCGTCGTCGCTCTCGTCGACCTGCCTGTAAGACACGAATGAATGGGACCGCGAATTAGCCTCTCTCAAAGATAAGACCGCGACGTCGTGAGTCGTGACTGACTACTGATGATCGTCTCCTACGAGGACATAAAAAAAAATAGCTAGGCTCATCTATCCTACGAGGACATCCAGAAAAGCTAGACTCTCGAAGATGAGAATTGAGAACACGTCTATATCGTCTCGCTATCGAGGGATATATTGTCTATCGTTGAAAAAAAGACGTCTTTAAATTCTAAATAAATTCAGAAAATATGAGCACCCACACGTTAAGTTAGAAAATTCCACTATAAGAAATCTGAATAATTGCGTTACACTCAATTCATTATCATGATGAACACACCATTGAACATCGCTATACAACCACGACTAGCTCAACGGAGGACTGATTGGAACTCAAGTTGACTTCATTATTCATTCGCGACCCTGTGTACAACATTTGCCTCGATTGCTATTGCCGACATGCGACATGGATCATATCTCTTGACCTCTTCACACTGATCGAGCAAAATTTCTTGAAAGACCCGGAATGTTTTGACAAATGTTAATAAGAGGAGTTAGAGTTTTACAAGAGCAAGATGCAAGCCTCCAGTGATAAGGTACTCGCCAATTCGCCATGTATGAGCACTAACAATGAACTGAGGTGCTTTGCACCCACTGGGCACCATACTCTAGTAGTGTCCCATGCATACTCCATCAATCATTTGTTGAGGCTCTCTAGAGAGGTTTTTGAAAGTCCGATGGTTCCTTTCAATCCATATAATCCAGATGGTGATAATGGCCTAACCACGGACACCTCTGCCAAAGTTAAAAAGTCCACCACAAATCCAAAATACAAATCCATTAGACCGCAAGGTTATCCTAATTTTGCAGTAGGAAGGAAAGACAACAAGACCGCGTGTCAAAAGAAGTCCATATGCTCATAATTAAGTCGCATTTTGAGACTAGCCTATGGGATGCACCAACAATCGCCACCTGCGGGTTGCGCCTCTAACTGCACTTGTGCCTTGTAGGATGCATAGACGACTCGATGCCATTGGGTGTTGGCCCCTTGCAGTTGCGGCGGGAGATTGATGGGTAGTGGATGATGAGCAAAGGAGACACGAGGAGTTCAGGTTGAGGGGTGAGAGCTTGGTGAATTAGGGCTCTTTTAGATGGGTTATTATTTGGGCTAGGTCGAGTGGTGGGCTTATCTTACTCACTTCGGGATCCATATGGAAATTTGAAATTTGCCCTGCCTCAATCTGTTTCGGGCCCACAAACCTGCAAATCTGGGAGAGGGGGAATCAAACCCACCTACCACCCCGGAAGGGTACACAATCCTTGGGTACCTAACTCGACTCTATCCCGTTGACATCCCTAGTCAAGAGGAAGTCTAAAATTTAGCTTTGTTCCCATTTTTTTACATGCACACGAGTTGCAGCCGCAAAGAGGGCAAGATCCGTAGCATCTATGGTGAAAATACCGCAACACTTCCCTTGGAATTTCCTTTCTATCTATTTACAGCAGCAAGATGCGCTCGAACCAAAATATTGTGAACTACAAACTTATATATTTGATCGAGCTCTATAACTCTGATGTACTTTTTATCTTCATCTAAATTCATACTTAGATAAATTTAAATACCCGTCTCGAATAGATGTAGGAGTATACTTCTGATTTTTTTCTGGGACGCTTTTTTTTTATTAAATACGCGCTGCATATATTACCAAGTAAGGGAAACATACAGATACGCGTACACATATGGACACAGACGCAAAGGATACATGGGACACTTATTTTTTTGTAGAAAACAAATTAATAAAAATACAGAAATATTTTTTTTCGAAAACCACCAACTTTTATAACCCAGCAGCCCACATGCTATCAAACGGACTTGCTCCATCCAATTCTTCGCAACGGCCCAGCCCATGACGCGCAAAGACCCATTTGCAACGGCCCATCCCACTCTCATCCATTCCATCCAATCCAACGGATAGAGACGGAGTGACGGACTGAGGCCCTCCGACTCCGATGAGCTCTCCACCGGCTCTCCGCTCTTCGCCGGCGGCGCAGCTGCTGCCGCCGTCGCGCCCTCGCCGCCGCCGGCTCGTCCTCAGTAGGCCCGCGCGATGTTCGAGGCCCTCCTGCGATCTAGCACGTGGCGCCAGCGCGCGCTACGGCCCGCATCCGCAACCGCTGCCGCGACTCGTGGCAGTGGAGTCGCCTCCTTCCACCTCGCTTGCCGCCGTTGGCGCCATCCGGAGGGACTCGGAGACGGGGCTCGCCTTGCTCCTCGTCGTTCTCGGTCTGGCATCATGCCTCTCCTTACCTGTTGCCTTTGGATTTGCCTTCGACTAGGAAGTTTCCGGGAGCGGGTTGTTTGATAGTGGAAGAATGCGAACACCGGCACGAATGTTGTATTGCACTGGGATTCTCGGTCGCTACGACGTGCCTGCATCATTACATGATAGGATGAATGATTGTGAGCAACCTAACCTATCTATAGCACTAAGACTAGGTACACTAGCCTAACTATAGCACAAAGAATATGTACACTCTAACATTCCCATAGTCACAGCGGGAGCACCGCCCGCAGACGATGAGACTAGAGAAGAACTCAACGAATATCCCCCTGTAGTCACAATTTGGCGTAGTGCAGACGCTGGGACTGGAGAGAAAACTGATGAGGACTCTCGCAAATAATAGCCCTTTGTGCTGATGTCGAGGTAGCCGAGCTAAAGGGTGCAGTTGCCGTGTTTGAAGAAGCCATGCTAGAGGTAGCCGAGGTCGATGTAATTGTGGTCGGGTTACCGTGTCGATGGAGCTGCAGGCGCACAAGGTGCGCCAGGATGATGACGGAGACGCGTCGAGGTAGTCGTCGTGGGAGAAAGCGATGCCAAAGTCGACGCAGTCAAGGGCATCGTGGACGTAGAAGAAAGACGACGATGCAATCGAGGCAGATGGGGTGGGAACGGGAGGGTCGATGCCAAAGTCGATGCAGTCAAGCCGCCTGAGCCGAGACGTGGCTGGGTTTGCCAGACCTAGCAATGCGTCGGGGACGAACGCACGCACCGGTGTTGCCAATACCGGACATACAAGGTAGAGGGCCCCAACCATACATCATCGTCTGAGGGACCAGTAGAGAAGGTCTCGACGATGTTTGCGGCGCGTGGAGCAGTGGGGTAGAAGGCGCAGCACGAGGTTGTCGGAGTAGACGAAGTAGGTGGGGACGAGATGGCGACGCTGATGGCGTGGTTGTGCTTGGCGAAGAAGAAGCATTGCGGGACTGGATGCATCGGCGAGTAGGCTCCGACGCGATCCCAATACAACATAGGCATTCATACTATTGTTCACATTCTTTCATGGTATCAGAACACTGGTATGAATGCCTGTATTGCATTGAGATCCTTGGTACATATAGAGTGCCTGTATGCGTATATGCTAGGATAAATGGCTGAGAGCAACCTAACCTATCTATAGCACTAAGACCAGGTATACTAGCCTAACTATAGCACTAAGAATAGGTACACTCTAACAGATAGTATTGGATTGTGGCTGAGTAGGATTCAGTTTGAGATGGGTATCGGGAACAGCCGACCAGTAAATATCAATATTGGCAATAGCAGAGATCATGACATGCTAGAATTTGCAAATTAGGAAGATGGCTGCACGAATTAGGATTTAGGAACAACCAATTTGTCGATTGTCATTGACCTGTACTCCGTACTCCTCGAGATGACAAATTTTCGTCCAGGGTAGATAGAACTGCATGCGAAACCTTGGAAATAGATTTGATTTCAGTTTGATGTATTATTAAACTTAGGGTAACCATACAACGCATTGGAATATCGCCTGGACAAGTATCAAGTAGTAGCAAAGATGACAGAGAACATGCCTCCATCCTAAATTTTAATTTTATTCGGGATAAGAGTGATGATTGGAATCCCTGCATGCTTTCACATTGGCTTCTGTGAGGAAATGGCTGTCTTTACATCAATGAACATATTGGGCTAGGTTTTGTTATGGGCTTATCTTACTCACTCTGGGGATCCATGGGGGAAATTTAAAATCTGCCATGCCCTTAATCTGTTTCGGGTTCACAAACCCGCAAATCCAGGGAGAGGGGGAATCGAACCCACCCCCACCCCCAAAGGGTCCAAAATATCCTTGGGTACCTAACTCGACTCTACCCCATTGCCAACCCTAGTCAAGAGGAAGTCTAGAATTTAGTTTTGTTCCTATTTTTTACCTGCACACAAGTTGTAGCCGCAAAGAGGGCAAGATGAGTGGCATCTATGTGGAAAAATACTGCAACACTTCCCTTAGAATTTTCTTTCTATGGATGTACGGCAGCAAGATGCACTCAAACCAAAATATTATGAACACAAACTTATATATCTCATCGAGCTCTATAACTCTGATGTACTTTTTTTTTATCTTCGTCTAAAATCATACTTTGCTAAATTTAAATACTCATATCGAATAGACATAGGGGTATACTTCTGCATATTTTTTCCTGGGATGCTTATTTTTTTTTGCAGAAAACGAATTAATAAAATACAGAAATAAAAAAATTTCCGAAAACCTCCAACTTAAGCCCACACGCTATCGAACGGACTTTGCTCCATTCAATTCTTCGCCCAGCCCACGACGCGCAAAGACCCATTTGCGACGGCCCATCCCTCGCTTATCCATTCCATCCAACGGATCTTTGGAGATGGACTGAGGCCCTCCGATGAGCTCTCCACCGGCTCTCCGCTCTTCGCCGGCGGCGCAGCTGCTGCCGCCGTGGCGCCCTCGCCGCCGCCGTCTGGTCCTCAGCAAGCCCGCGCGAGCTTCGAGGCCCTCCTGCGACCTAGCACGTGGCGCCAGCGCGCGTTACGGCCCGCATCCGCAGCCGCTGCCGCGACTCGTGGCGGCGGAGTCGCCTCCTTCCAACCCGCTCGCCGCCGTTGGCGCCATCCGGAGGGACGCGGAGACGGGGCTCGCCTTGCTCCTTGTCGTTCTCACTGTGGTATCATGCCTCTCGTTACCTGTTGCCTTCGACTTGGAAGTTTCTGGGAGCGGGCTGAATAGATATAGGAGCGGGTTGTTTCATAGTATTGGATTCAGTTTGAGATGGGTCTTAGGAACAACCGACTAGTAAATATCAATATTGGCCATTGTCATTGACCTGTGCACCCCCAAGATGACAAATTTTTTACCAGGACAGATAGAAATGCATGCGAAACCTTGGAAACAGATTTGATTTCAGTTTGATGTATTATTAAACTTAGGGTAACCATACAACACATTGGAATGTCGCCTGGACAAGTAGTAGCAAAGATGATAGAGAACATGTCAAGCCATTGTAAATTTCAGTTTTGTCCAAGATACAGAGCAGTGAGTGGAATCTCTGCACGCTTTTGCATTGGCTTCTGTGAGGAAGTGGCTGTCTTTACATCAATGAACATAAGTTTGAAAATAATTTATTTAATGACATAATATGTGTATCAGACGATCAGTACAACCATACCTTCGGCTTGTTGTTAACTTATTGGTCAATCTAAATGGTTCTTAAGAGTAGCACTATCTGGTGCTTGTGGGGATCAAGCACTGAAACTGGCAGTAGAAAAGACAAGTTCACAAGCATGTGTTTAGAAGGAATTCAATTTGATAGTGGAACTGCCAATCAACACTACCATATTGTGCTCCTACTTCGTTACTATTCTTGCAGTCTGAGCAACAAATTTAACTTCTGTATCCAACCAAACAAGCAATTGAGGTTTAGGTTACCTGTTACCCTTTTTCTCTCGTCACGAAATGTCATTACTAGCCTTCAAAAAGGAAGAAAGAGAAATGTGGTTATGTTCGAAACGAAGTAATCACACTACCATGCATTTATATATATTTACTGAAACATTTCTGCAGTCCATAGAGCAGTTTTGGTTCACCAATGTGGAGGCTAGCCTGACGAAATATTGATTCATAAAGTTTCGCCTATACCATCGAAGTTAAAGGGAAAAATGTAAAATTATGCTTGGTCAGAATCAACTGTAGGTTGTAGCTGCCCCAGGTGCATGGGGCATAACTCAAATCCAATAGTGGACATTGTTTAAGAACTATGCATTCATCATTATCTGCAATCAAATTTCATCCTAATTCTTGCACACCTTGCAATTAACTTCTTGATCCTAATTTCAGCTGATGAGCTTCTTTCTGTCACTGACCATCTTATCATTTTCAGCAACCAGAGTGAGTAAATCATCTGAATAAATGATGTCCAATCCATAAACTAGACAGTATATTTTGTGAAGCAATCTCCTTGTTCTTAACAGGCGCTGCAGAAGATGGAAACTGCAGCAAATAAATTGGCAAAAGTATTTTGCAGAAGAGGTGCCTGGAACTCCATCTTCACTAAAGCTCTCCTTCATGGAGATCAATGATTTAACTAGCCAGTTAAAGAACCTTAGGTAACACATTGCAAATGCTAGATCCATAGTTTTAACGACCGCATAACGGTGTTTAAAATGTTTCGCATTCTGCTCCAACACAGGAAGAGGCTTGCAATAAGTAGATTTGGGAAGAATGCTAATTCTAAAGCAACCTCAAGTTCTCGGTAATCTGCCAATGACAGGTCAGTCACTCAGCTCTCCTTCCTCCTAGAGTTCTGGATGAAATAATAGACGACGCTTCCCACTGCAACCCTGCACATTTGCATAAACATAGAAACATCATAAGTGTGCTGCTGTGATGTAACTATGTAAGTAACAAAGTGCATCTTGTGTGAACCGAAAATCGACAAAGGACTGGCTTTATTGGTTAGGAGATATGTTTAGTCCGTACCTGTATGTGATAATGTAAGTGACATGCCTTCAATAGCTCTACAACTTGGATGAGAATTTCTTGAGGCCTTGTTCAAAGCTCTTCATCTTATCTGGTGTTGATAGATTGGCTAACAGGGTAACCCTTGCTGTTGACACCAGATCTTTGCGCTCTGACGTGGAAGGATCAATCTGCCATATCTGGACCTCCCAAACCTTTTCCAGAATGAAGAATTTTTTTAAACTCAAATTTTGAGATTCATTAAGATAGAAATAAGTTGCACAAATAACTGAGGAATATATGCTCGAAGAGAAGGCAATCACAGAACAGGTGGAAACCCACACACACACACACACTGGGTTGTTGGTAGTAAACTAGCTAGTAGCATTGCATACAAAACACATGCTGAAGATAAAATGTACACACCTGCTCCCACAGAAGCGATGAGTTGGTATATATGTTATTTGTGCTCATTGTGATTTTTTCTGCTAATATCTGTGAAGGTTGTGGGCTAAAAAAAGTCACGCGAGTGAGTATGCGACTGATATAGCCATCATCAAATCCTGAGGTGCCGAAACGGAATTGTGCATGATCATGATCAGTGAGTGAAGTATGTTGAATTCCGCCACTAGGGTTGCAACTACATGGTTTAAGATGCTAAGTTGAAGAGTCGTCGTGAACCAGTTACATGTAAGTCTATTTAAATGGATGTTGTACCTTGTGTGCACGTTACTAGCTGTAGCAGCTAGTTCGTGAAAACAATGTATGTACAGATTGCTAAACCCCTTGTACTGCGTTAGGTCCAAAGGAGGATTTGTGTAAACAAGTTCAGTTTCACTCTGGCAATCGCCACATCAGAGTTAGTGTCAACAGCTTGTTCGTCATGATGAATGTATGATTGGCCGGTTGACACCCAAGTCAAGGGGATGAGATTGTAGGTACCCATCCCATACTCGTCAGAGATGGCGGCGGCAGTTCCGACGACTGCCTGCAGCCGAGACGAGCATTTGTTTCCAACACTCTAGACCAAGCAAGCGCCGTGGTGAGGACGTCGTCGTTTCGACCTTTGCTACCGCTGGCAGGTAGTACGGTAGACGCTGGGCTGTTGCTTTGATGATCCCACTGCAAGGCGTTGCTTGCTTTTCAGATGGGGTAGAGTCGTCAGAGTGCGTACCTGGATTCTGCGGCCGAGCTGGATTGGCGTGGCCCGCGCCTGGACGAGGTCGCCGAGGCGCGCGGGGCCGACGTGGTTGATGGAGAGCTGCACCCCGGCGAGCCTCCGGTACCCCGACGCGACGTAGCAGCCGATGCTGGCCGTCGCCTCCGCCATCAGCGCCGACACGCCGCCGTTGAGCCAGTCGAACGGCTGCATCCATCGATCACCTCCGTCATCCATCACGCGCGATAGGGAATTAATTAGGGATGAGACGAAAACAAAAAAATAGAGGCGATGGCGGCGGCGCGCGCGGACGATCCTATTCCTACTACCTGGCAGCAGGTCTCGGTGACGGGGAGGCGGCCGACCACCTCCTCGGCGGTGACGCGGGTGAACTCGAAGCCCAGCGCCTGCAGCGCCCGGTCCACACGGAAGGCCGCCGCCGCCGCCGCCGCCGCCGGATGAACAGGAGGATCGCCCGCGCCGCCGCCCATCGCCGACTCTTGCCTCTGTCCTTGTTCCTGTGTGGAGGAATGAAAAAGCTGGCGTGGTACAGACCGACAGACGCGTGTGTAATTAAAGACTCAGCCAGCCAACCAGCCCAACGGACCGAAACGTATGTGGGCCTGGCGGGCTCTAGTATAATTCTGCTTTGTGCGTTGCCCCCCTCTCTTTTAGTTAGGCCGGGCCGTTGGGCCCTCGGCCGCTGGCTAACGGGTGATCAAGATGGAATAGGCGCTGACGGGTGGCCTCCATTTTCCCCATTTAGCTCAACTTTTATGGGCCCAGATTTCGTGACTCGACCAGCGTCCAGCCCCCCGCAGCGCGTCCAAAAGCAGCTCCCACCGGACCACCGTGACTCGACACGTATGTGGGCTTGGGTTGCCGACGGAAGCGGTATCCCTAACCACCGAAGTCCAACGGAAGCCTATTCCTGCCTGCGTAATTGAAGGGGAGAGCGCGCGCTCGCGTCTGCTGCCATCCCCTGGCGGGCCCCTCTACCGGCCCCTGCCGCACCCCCTCCGCAGCCTGAGAAGAATGCAAGGCAGCAGAAGGTGAGGAGGGAGATGCAACACCCGATCTACTTTTGAAACATCCAGATACAACACTTGCAACATACGTCTGAAGACAGATGAAACATTTAAAACATACATCTGAAAACATTTGCAAAAACACCAGAAAACCATTGTAAAACATACGCAATATCTAGATAAACACAGTCGCAACATATGTGTGAAACATATACAACATCCAAAATAAACACACTTGCAACATACGTATGAAAAAACATATGAAACATTAGAAATAGAAGCTTACAACATACGTGTACAACCATTGCAACATATACAACATGTCGATCTACTTTTGCAACATCCATATGAAACAACTGCAACATACCTATGAAATATCTGAAACATTTAAAACATAGGCTTGCAACATGCGCTTCCAAGCGCAATATCTACTTGCTGTATGGACGAAAATGGAGGCTCGTCGATGCGGAGCTCGACACTAACGTGGAGCTCAATGCCACGGAGTGGCGCGCAGATCACTGGTGTGGAGCTCGTCAGCGGCACGGACCTCGGCGGGGGCCACGACAGGTTGATGGAGCACGGCCGCGACGGGAGGCACGAGTCCGGGTAGGGGCGCGCAGCGTGAGCGGGGGCAGGGTCCATCTCGCGAGCAGGGGCACGCAAAGCGTAGAGCGAGCGGGCAACACAGGCAAGGGCGACGTAGGTGAGGGCGGGGTCGGTCCCATTTGGACGGACGGATGCCCTATAAGGAGCATTAATTACCGTTTGTATTATGACCTTGGCACACCTACCAAGGCTGAAGAAATGATAGAGTAGTGCAAGTTACAAATTGCACATTATATTGAACACTAAACTCCCCGTAGCAGCCGTCCCCGACCTTCATGATAACTGGGGAGGCATAACTAACTAACTGACTGACTAACTAACTAATATATATATATATATATATATATACCTGACTCCTCAGCCCTTCTGCAACTGTTCATTTTTTCCTCTTTTTCGTTTTTTTTTCTTTTTCTTTTTTGCTCCTCCGGCCTTGGGCCGCTGTTCTTTTTTCTATTTATTTTATTTTCCTTTTTCTTTGCTCCTCCGGGCTTCGACCATTGTTTGGTGCAGTTCAATCTTTTCGTCCCCCCGGCCCTACTCGCGCGCAGCTTAGCGTGCGAATCAGCCTAGTTTTATTATTACATATAATGCATATCTTGAGTTGCTCTTCTCTCTAGAGTTTGGCGTATTTCTTGATGCTTGCTTCGTGGGTCGACATCTCCTCTGGTCTTGATGGGTTTTTTATCAACATGGTAACTCTTGCTGTCGACACCAGATCTTTGCACTCCTCTGTGGAAGGGTCTGCTCGCCATATCTGCACCTCCCAGACCTGCCAGAACAAGGAATGTATATTATGTTTTTATTAGCCTCATCAGGGCATTACATTTCTTATCTTGATTTATTAACAGCAAAGAATGCATTGCACCGTACCCAGCGAAGTAATTAGGAGTAAGTAAAATAAATTAGTACTAGTCATTAACTGTATATATAGCCTTTGCCTATGCTGACTAATGGCGGGTCAAACTAGAAACTGGCACGTATTTCCATCTACTAGGCTGCTAACATGCATTTGAATTGAATATATATATATATATATATATATATATATATATATATATATATATATATATATATATATATATATATATATATAATCCTGGTCTTCGTTCCATCAAGCAGTTGACCGCCACCGTCCATAAATCATGCATGCCTTCAGTTAACAGTTTTCAGCTTTTCATGTAACGATGTAGGGTCGGTACCGCTACCCCAGTTGTTGCTTCTTTTTTTTCTTCAATAAATAATTCAAAAGGACCCACAAAAACTTTGCCACGATGCTTCTTAGAAGAAGAAAATACAAAGGTACATGCAAGCGTGCCACCCTAAATCTTTAGTGATGAAATCCGGGTAAAAAAAATCATACAATAATTTTGGTACCAATTAGTTACGCATGGGAGTTCAATTTCACAGGAATTAATTCCGAACCGAAAATTCGTTCAAACGACAACACGATATGATCGATATATACACGATGAAAATTGAATTGAGCCCTAGAGAGAGAGAGAGAGATTACAGAGCTTGAGAAGAGACCTGGATGCTGCGGCCGAGCTGGACGGGGGCGGCCTTCGCGCGGACGACGTCGCCGAGGCGGGCGGGGCGGAGGTGGTTGACGGACAGCTGCACGCCGGCCACCCGCCGGTACCCGGACGCCATGTACGCGCCGACGCTGGCCGTGGACTCGGCGACCAGCGCCGACACGCCGCCGTTGAGCACCCCGAACGGCTGGCAGCAGGTGTCGGTGACGGGGAGGCGGCCGGCGACCTCGCGCGCGCCGATGCGCGTGAACTCGAAGCCCAGCGCGTGTAGCGCCTTGTCCGCTGCCACGGGGACCTCGTCGTCCTCAGCCGCTGGTGGCGGAGTCTTGCTGCTGCCGCTGTCGCCGGCCATCGCGCTCAAAGTCTTCAAACTGCCTATGGTGCGTGCGTGTGTAGCTAGGGTGGCGTATAGTAGTTGAGAAGAAGATCGAGACGGCCAGAGGGTGTCTGCGCTTGCATCCGCCAACCAAACAAGAACAAGGACTTTGGCTGATTTGCATAGATATCTCTAGGCTGAAGGCATTCCTTGCGCATACGTATCCGTGTCAATGGTCGTCGCAAAAAAAAAAAAAAAAAAAAAAAACCCGGTGTCAATGGGCTTGTTGGGCGAGCGGTGCATGTGCAGTGTAGGTGGGTTGTGGGCTTTTATTAGGCTGGGCTAGTTGGACAGAATAGAAGCCTAATAAAGCTTCACTGGGAGTTCGCGGGCCTATTCACTGAACTTATCAGTCGGCTTATCAGCTAGAGTCTACAGTATTTTTCTCTCACAATAAATCAGCTAAGGTCGGCTTATCAGCCGGCTTTAATACTAGCTGAACAGCCCCCGCATGCTTTGATTTTTTTAGAATTATACAGTGATCGCTGTCGACGGGGACATCGCCTACCACTGAAATCATAACATCGTTAAATCCTGGAATAAATTCATAAAAATACGAGCACTTATGCCAATTCGAGGACTTAAAACTAGATGGGCAGTTTTCACTACAAGTAACCCAACCAACTGATCTTTGATCAGTTCGCCTTGGATTTGAATTTTACTTTGATTTATTATGTTTTGGGTAAAGTATTTAGGTGGGATGTGCATCCCTATGAATAAGCTTTCTGTCGGATTATTTAGCTCCGACAATGCCTTGCAACGTGATCACGTAGATAGATCCAGATGGTAGCACAATAGACACAAGTGTTTATACTGGTTCGGGGCACGATATCGCGCTAAACTCTACTCTAGTGGTGCATCTGCTCTTGTATTCGTATGCTCAATTATAGGGGCCGTTGCTCCTAGCTACGTAGTAGATTAGAATGGTGGAAGGTGGATCCTGAGCCCGAGGTCCTTACCCTCCTTTATATAGGCAGGAGAGGTAGGGTTACATAGAGGGCGATTGGGTTAAGAGATTGAGTTCCTAGTTTGTTACACGATATGCACAACATATTGATCCTAGCTATCGTCTAGATACACCCATCTTGGCTTGCCTTGACCTCCACATTGGTTGACCACGTCAGCCCTTGTGGGTCTCCTCCTTGGCGACTGCTGGGCCGATAGCCTGACGATGGTCACATATATAGGCGGTGCAGGTACCCTTGTCCCATATATCTGACAGTAGCCCCCGTAGGACTTAATGATAAGCTAGCTTATAGCCTTAGCCCTTGGGACGTCGCAATTCCCCCTGCAAGTTCTGCATACTATAAGTACCAGTGAGCACCTTCGAGTTGCTGAAGTTTTGAGCAGTGCAACTAGATATACCCAAACGTTTGGGGAGCCATTATGTTGCCGTTCGAGTGCTAAGAGCATTTCTCGGGTACTGAGAATCTTCAAGCATTGAGTGGGGCGGCAGTACGCCGTACATCAAGGAACGTAGTTCCCTGGCAGCTATAAGTGCTTGGCTCGGGTGGTACACTTTATATCGGGAAACGTAGTTTTCTAGGTGTAGCCCTTGGGGTGTTGTCAACGTCACGTTTGGGTGGTGTCACCCGATAACCGAAAGCGTGGCTTCCAAGATGTCCGTAGGCGCCATGTTTGGGTGAAAACACCGCTGTACTCGGGAAGTTGGTTCCCAACGTATTCCGGCATATAATTAGTGGTTGTGCATCATTAAGTCCTAGCCGCAGAACAATAATGAGGATAGGGTAGATGCACCTCCGTCACTCGCGCGTCACTATGCCAATTGATTTTTAAGGTGACCTAACATAGGTCATTTTGTTAACAGACACTAAGGGCATCACATTTTCTTTGAGACCTGTTAAGTAATGTGACCCAAATTTTTGTGAGCCTCATTAGTGGGAAGAGCGAGGACATTGTCTCGGAGCCCTGAGGCCAATATAATAGTCTCCTGGGTTGGGAACCACTGTGAGCGAGTAACGAACGCATGAGCAGTTGTGGGCAGTTGCGCATATTACACTTTGAGTTGGTAACGGGTAGAACGAGTGAACGTTCGCTATCACTAAAAGGAAGTGGCAGGACAAAGCCTGATCAGCGGGGTCATGTTATAAAACTCTTTTCTAGATTCTAGGAGCTCGTACTTTGGTTACAACAACAGGCCAACCCGTTTTTCGATTTTCCACAAAGGGGCACACATCCACTGAAATAAGGTACTTTGAGCTCATCCGGGTCTTAGGAGATTTACGTGACACCGAGTGTTAGAGGTTTTAGAGTCAGACTGGCAACCCTCCTGAATACCCCCTGACTCTAGTTGGGGTAGGGTCGATAGTGAACAAATCACTACCGCTTACACCTGCTGTGAGGGTGAGCTGGGCCGAGTACATGATTTGAGTGTCAGATCACTCGCCTGCACTGGTTCAGGTGACAGTGCATCGAGGTTTGGACCATTCGGCCCCATAGCCTCTGTGGTAACACGAATGGGATCCTTCTCGATGAAGCTGAGGCATCGATTTCGGTGGCTCGTCTCCCCACGTGTTTATCTCGGAAGCTGTGCCTCTCGGAGATCATGGGGGCGTAGCCAGGCCTTAACTCCTGCTTTCACCCATGGACACTACTAAGATTTCCATCGACCGTGTGCATCCCCTACCTATAAAATAGAGGAAGAGAGAAGGGGAGTTTGTACATTTGCACAGTAGCCTTTGCACACCCACCTTCCTTTGCGCATCGCGTCTCCTACCATTGTTAGATCTTGCCTTCCTTCCATGGCCAAAGAGAAGCATTCATGGGATTTACCAGAGGAGGAGCCTACCGAGAGGGGCATGCCCCCCTCCGCTAGGGCCTTCCACCTAGGCTTGAAGGGGTTCAAGTGAGGATAGATCTGTTGTTGACTTCATAGGGAGGAGTCTGAGGCGTCTCTTAGTGCAGTGGTTTCTCGTCGACGCGCTTGATGCCTTGGCCGGCCGTCGTTCAGGAGGCCCTGTTGCCATCTCGCCCCCTATTGACGCGGGACGCGTCGCCGCCAGGCTCGCCTTCCTCTTTCGGCGATTAGGAGCCCGAAGAAGGCGAGCACGACATCCACACCATGAGGGAGGAATTGGCCGTGGCCGGACGAGCCCTTCAGGAGGGATGTCGGGAGGTGGAATGACTGAAGGAGTGCCTTTCGGTGACCGAGACCGCGCTCAGTGCCGTAGATGGAGAGGTGGCCGACGCCAGGGTGAAAGCTCTAGTTTGGTTTTGGTTAATTGATGAAACCCTAAGTGCTAACATAGTTTATCAAAGTGATTATGAGATAGGTAGCACTACTCCAAGTGATGAAGCAATGGCGGAGATCATGATAATGGTGATGGCATGGTGATGATCAAATGCTTAAACTTGGAAAAGAAGAAAGAGAAAAACAAAAGGCTCAAGGCAAAGGTAAAATTATAGGAGCCATTTTGTTTTAGTGATCGAGACACTTAGCGAGTGTGATCACATTTAGGATTGATAGCCATACTATTAAGAGGGGTGGAACTCGTATCGAAATGCAGTTATCAGAGTGTCACTAGATGCTCTAACTCATTGCATATGCATTTAGGATCTAGTGGAGTGCTAACACCCTTGAAAATGATTGTGAAAATAAGCTAACACATGTGTACAAGGTGATACACTTGGTGGTTGGCACATTTGATCAAGGGTGGTGAAGTTTGGGTGCAAGGGTAAGAAACTCCACCGGCAGAGTGTCCGCCCATAGAGTGCGGACAGTTCGATGGTGCCACTAGCGCCCTAGACAGAAAAGACAGAGGCCACTAGAAGTGACTGGACGCTGGCCTCGGTTGGACCGACGCGTCTGGTTAGGTGTAACAGCGAAGATGCTGGCGTCGGTCAAATGACTGGACGCTGAGTCGCTTTGTGACTGGACGCTGGCAGGGTGCGTCCGGTCAGTGCTGATGTACGCTGACGTGAGGTGCATAGAGGAGACATTGTGTGACCGAACGTAGGGTGAGTCCGGTCAGGCATGATCGGACGCGTCCGGTCGTGAAATGTTGCGTTTGGAACCTTACTGGAAACGACCGGACGATGAGATCCAACATCCGGTCACTTTCTAACTGACGCGTCTGGTCATCACTTGACCGTTGAAATCAGATGATCGGCATTTGAAGCCGATGACATGTGGCGCACATTGCACGACCAGACGCTGAGGTCCAGCATCCAGTCAATATGACCGGAGCATCCGGTCGGCCCGTGTTCAGTGCAGTGAGGAGCCCAACGGCTCTATTTCATTGGGGGCTTCTATTTAAGCCTCATGGTCAGCTCAAGCTCACGTACTTGGCCATTTGCATTAACATAGCAACCTTGTGAGCTTAACCAAAGCCCTCCCACTCATCTCCATCATTGATCCATCATCATTGTGAGATTGGGAGAGAATCCAAGTGCATTGCTTGAGTGATTGCATCTATAGGCACTTGGTATTCGTGTTTTGCTATGGATTTTGCTTGTTGCTCTTGGTGGTTGCCACCACCTAGACAGCTTGGTGTAGCGGTGGAGGATTGGCATGAGTTGGTGATTGTTCGTGGCCATCTCCGGTGATTGTGAGGGGATTTGTACTTTCCTCGGCGGAGCACCAAAGGTAATTCTAGTGGATTGCTCGTGTCATTGAGTTACCTCACTTGTGGGTAGGTTCTTGCGGTGTTCAATCATGTGGACGAGGTTTGTGCAACACCTCTTAGCCGCCGAACCACCAAGTGTTGGTCGACACAACGGGGACATAGCGTGTTGGCAAGCACGTGAACCTCGAGAGAAAATCAATTGTCTCTTGCCATTTGGTATTCTCTCAATGATTGATTTCATATTCATCTTGTGATTGGTTTATCCCTCTATATGGTGGTATAATCACTCTACTCACTCTTTTATATTCTTGCAAACTAAGTGTGACAAGCTCTTTAGTGTAATTAGAATTGAGAGCTTGCTTTATTATTTAAGTTCATCTAGTGGAGCTCTTTAGTGTAGCAAGATTGAGAGCTCTTAGTGAGTAGTATCATAGCAAGTTGTGTGTCTAGTAATCATTGCAACTAGAATTGTTGGATAGATGGCTTGCAACCCTCGTAGAGCTAGAGCAAGTTTGCATTTCACTATTTGTCTTACTAATCAAATTGCTCTAGTTGATTTGTAGAATTTTAAATAGGCTATTCACCCCCCCTCTAGCCATATTAGAACCTTTCAAGTGGTATCAAAGCCGTGGTCACCATTTGATTAAAGGCTTAACAACCTCGGTGTTAAATTATGGCTCAAGGTGTGTTCAACCATGTGGGGGGCAAACCACCGTTCTTTGATGGCACATGCTATGATTATTGGAAGAGAAAGATGAAGATGTATCTTGATTCAATCAATGATCAAGTATGGGAAGTGACCGAGAATGACTATGCTATCATTGATCCCGATGATCCCACCAACCAAGATAAGATCAACAAGCAATGCAATACAATGGCTCTCAACACCATATACAATGCCATTGATTCCAAGGTGTTTGAGCAAATCAAGGATTGTGAAAGAGCAAATGAGGTGTGGAAGAGATTGGAGGAAATATATGAAGGCACACCGGCGGTGAAGAGTGCCAAGTTGTATATCCTTAAGGATAAATTAATAAGCTTCAAGATGAAGGAAGATGAGAGCATTCCGGAGATGTTCCTTCGTTTGCAAGTGATTGCCAATGATTTGAAGGCATTGGGAGAGAAGATCAAGGATGATGATGTCTCTCATCGGTTCTTGATGTGCCTACCTCTAAGATTTGAGATGTTGAGATTGCTCATCATAAGAGGAGGATTGAAGGAGGTTACCCCCAACCAAGTACTAGGTGATGTCATGACCCAAGAGACATACCGTGTGGAAAGGGAGGGGGATGACAAGGATGACAAGAAGGAAGAAGAAGACAAGAAGAAGAAGAGTATAGCATTCAAGGCTAGCTCATCATCATCCAAGAACAAGGGCAAGTCCAAGAAAGAATCAAGTGATGATGATGATCTTAGTGATATTGATGATGAAGCTATGGCCCTCTTTGTCCGCAAGATGGGAAAATTAATGAAGAAGAAGGGCTATGGTGCAAGAAAGAGAAGAGATCACACCAAAAGCAAAGAATATGTGAGAAGATGCTACAATTGCAAGAGCCCTGATCATGTTGTAGCAAATTGTCCCTACAATAGTGATAATGATGAAGATGAGAAGAAGAACCACAAGAAAGATAATAATGAAAAGAAGGAGAAGAAGGAGAAGAGAATGACCTTCCAAAAGAAGAAGAAGGGTGGAGGCTATGTAGTCACTTGGGATAGTGATGGTTCCTCGGATGGTGATAGCTCTAGTGATGATGACAAGAAATCTATCAAGAGAGCACTAGCAAGCATCGCTATCAACAAGAAGCTCTCCATCTTTGACACTCCATCGACATGTCTCATGGCAAAGCCTACCAAGGTAGAATATGATGAGAGTGATGATGATGAATGTGAAAGTGACTCTTGTAGAAATGATAATGATGATGATGATGAGGATGAGGAGTACACCAAGGAGGAGCTCTTGGACACGTGTGAGCAAGTGCACACTTGCAATGAGATGAAGAGAAAGGAGTGTAAAGAATTGCGTAAGAAAGTAAAATTTCTTGAGCAATCCTTTGATGAGCTCAATGCTACTCATGAGAGGCTAATGGAAGTTCATGAGAAGCTTGGCAAAGCGCACTCTAAGCTTGAAAAGGCTCACTCCTCTCTCATTGAGCAAGTCAAAGTGGAGAAAGCCAAGAAGGAGCAAGTGATCATATCATGTAGGGACTTTTCTTTGTAGGGGCGGCTCCACCACCAACCGCCCCTACAGTGGGTGAGCTCGAGTCCCATGATTCCAGCCGCACCTACAAATCAAATAGTAGGGGCGGCTGGTGATACGAGCTGCCCCTACAAATGGGTAGATTTGTAGTGGTGGCTCACTCACCAGCCACCCCTACTATTCGATTTGTAGGGACGGCTCAATCACCAGCCACCCCTACAAATGTCCACTATATAAATGGCTGCAGCCCCCTTCTTCCTTCTCGGGTCACTCACTCCTACACAAAAAGGCTTGGGAGGCCTTAGGCACCTCCCAAAAATTGCTCTACTAAGGGGGTGAGGTTTTGGTCTTAAATCCTTTGGTGGAGAGGTTGTAGAAGGTAAGAAAATGCTATTCTAAACTTTTTTAAAGTTTTAATGGTTGATTAGTGAGTAATTAGAGTCCGGATGGGATAAAGAAAGATAAAAGCACACCTCCTATCGCTGGCGTACCTTTCAAGAAATAGTCGATCTTCTTTCAGTATCTACCTTATTGGTCGCACTTGGAGGTCCCCCATGCCACTGATGCTATGCATGTGTAGAAGAATGTCTTTGAGAGTCTCATTGCGACCTTGATGGACACATGTAAGACAAAGGATGGTCTAAAATCATGGAAAGGCATGGTGCAGCTGTTGACACCGTTTTTTGCACGTGTTAAAATGATCGGAGTGGACTAATCGGCAAGGGGAAAGTTACTGTATACTTTGATAGCCGATGAAAGCCAGCTTGTAAAGATGGTTGCTGATAGCTGGTGATGCCGATGAAGGGAGGCTTGAAGACTACTGCCGATGAAACAGGGAGTATGCCGATAAAGGAAGACTTGAGGAGTACTGCCGATGAAACAAGGAGTATGCTGATGAGGGAAGACTTGAAGACTATTGTCGATGAAACAGGGGGTATGCCGATGGGAAGGAGGACGGTGAGATTTCCATCATAATTGAGGCGGACAGGGAAATAGATAGGAGTTGATTTCCTTTTCTATATTTGTTAGAGTATGATTCATGTAAGAGTCACGTGTTTCCTTAGATATGGGCTTGGTGTCCTAGTTGTGTTTGGTTGTGTCTCTTTAGATCAGGGTATAAATATGGAGTGAGGGGCAATGTAATTAGATATATCAATCAATATCAAAACCAATTTTTACTCCCATTTGCATCTACTTACTTTTCGGCGACTTCGTCAATTTGCATTATTTTCTCTTTATGAGTTCTCATTGATTCGGCGAGCTGCATCGCTTCAGTGCGACCTTCGGCGATCCTCGAGTTCCGCGTGAGTACCTCTTGGCCGTGACTTCCGGGCGTATCGCTGTTGTCAGGACCAAAGTGCTCGTATCTTCATCCTTGTCGATTAGCAGGTCAAATCGACTGGCACGCCTTGGATATCGATTCGGGTATTAGCCCTTTGTGTTTGCAGATCCACTTTTGCATCAACACATCTTTTGGCACGCTCGGTGGGACCAATCAATCCGATCAATATGTTCAATTCCGAGATCGATGCGGGGAACGTTATCGCGGTATCAGAAGAAGATCTTAAGGAAGAACAGAGGCAGGCTATGGAAAAGGCCGTAGAAGAATACAGGCAGCTTTGTCTGAAATTGTTTAGCCTGAACAAGAGTGGACAAGTCATCCAGAAGCAAGATTTGCCATTGCCTCGGCAGGTTACCTTTGACTCCAATCCTGGTAAACTTCAAGAGATGGTTAATTCTGCAGTAAATCATGCTTTGATTAATCATTCCAATGTGTTGTCCAATACTGTTCATAATGCTGTGGTTCGAACTCTCAAGGAAGGACAAGCGTCACCGCATTATGTTGGGCCTGCCTATCACCAACCAGAGCCGACATCTGTCAATACTTCATCGGCTCCCTCGGCCGTTGTGGGTACAGAAGTTACTTCTTCTCCAGTATCGGCAGGCTTACCTAATATTCAATCTACACCGATACGATCAGATCCGGTACTACCATGAGGACGAATTCAGCTTAGTACAGATCTATCGGCATCAGCTATGTTAGGCCCTGTGTCTCAGAATAGCCAGATTCCTACTAATTGGTGGGGATATGGTATGCCTCCGGAGTCATCTGCTTTCAATCCTGGATTACCTCAAGTGTTTGATGCAGTAGGAAAAGCTCCTATACCATCGGCTGTTTCGCCGATGGCCCAAGTGCCTTAATATGCCACAGCAACTACTGTGCAACCAACTCTAGGGGGTTTCCAGATGCCTTTGGTTCAAACGCCCAGTTCAAATCCATCGGCAAGCTTACTGCCGATGCAGCAGAAAGCCCCTGTTATGAGTCAAACTGGGGTTCAGTTTATGCCTCAAGCTGGTTATAATTATCCAACAACGTCAGCAAATTACCAGCCATTGGTAAGTTTTGTACCGATGGGTTCTAATAATGGTTGGTCTGGACAGTTACCTGTTCAATATACAGTTAAGCAAAATCAACAGATTGCAGGGATTCAACAAGGTTATATGCAAGCTGGTGTCCAGAATCAAGCATCGGCAGCTCAGCCGATGAATCCTTTCCAACAGGTTAATGGACCACAAGTAACGGCAAATATGCCGATTGCTGGAGATCATGGGCCACAAAGATATGTGGAAGGATATCAGCAGGTACCTCCTGTAGAAATTCAGCCAGTTCGTCAGCAGAAAGCTGATGCTTTTTGGGCCGATAGGATAGCAGAAATTATAAAGGATCAGTTTGGGATAAAGCCCAAGGTCAATACTTATTCTTATCGGACTCCATATCCTCCTGCATATGATTTAATTCCTCTCCCAAATCGGTACAAGGTACCAGATTTCACTAAATTCTCCGGGCAGGATGATACATCAACAATGGAACACGTCAATCGCTTCATTATTCAATGTGGAGAGGCAGCTAGCAAAGATGAATTAAGAGTTCGATTATTTTCTTCATCTTTGTCTGGATCGGCGTTTACGTGGTTCATTTCATTACCACCAAATTCTATTATTACCTGGGCTGATCTAGAAAAAACAATTTCATAAGTATTTCTTTGCTGGAATCTATGAAAAGAAGCTTACCGATTTAGTAAGATTGAGACAGCGCAATGATGAATCGGTAGAGAGCTTTGTGCAAAGACTACGAGATGTAAAAAATAAGTGCTACAGTCTGGTGCTGGATGATCGGCAGCTTGCCGATCTGGCTTTCCAAGGGTTATTGCCACATCTTAAAGACAGATATGCTTCTCTGGAGTTTGAAAGCCTCAGTCATCTTGTGTAAAGGATCTCTGATCAGGATACTAGGGTTTTTGAACCTAAAAAGAATTGGAGTAAAAAGGTATCATTTGTTGAAGAAGTACGAGATTCTGATTCTGATGAAGAACCAGTTATTGGCTTAGCTGAGTGGGTTAAGAATAAAAAGCCGATATCTTGTCCCTTTGGTCAAAAAGAGCCGGAAAAGTTTACCTTTGATATCACCAAGGCTGACAAAATATTTGATTTTTTGCTTCAAGAGGGCCAAATTAAGCTGTCACCTAATCATGTGATCCCATCAGCAGAAGAGTTGAAGAAGATCTTGTACTGCAAATGGCACAATGCAACTTCACACAGTACAAATGAGTGCAAGGTGTTCAGGCAACAGTTACAATCGGCTATTGAATCTGGGAGAATTAAGTTTGGTACTTCCAATGCCCAAAGGCCGATGAAAATTGATCAACACCCTTTTCCAGCAAATACGTTGGAGGCCAAAGGGAAGACCAAGGTATTGACGTCCGAGGCTGCTGAGAAAAATGCATCAATGGATCCCCAACATCGGATAACTACCGATGATGCAAAAAGTAAGGGTTTGCTGGGAGAAAGTAGTAGTTCCAAAAAACCTCCTCGACCTGGCATTGTGATTACTCATCGAAGGCAGCAGGAGGGTTGGCGTCAGCGTAATGATCGATATCGACAACAGCAAGAAGAAAGACGTCGGGAAGAGTGGCATCGGCATAAAGATCATTGGAGGTGCCCGTTTTTTATCCATTGCTGGGAAGAAGGTATTAAATTGCCAACTGTTGAAAATTGCCCTGAGTGCAATGGTTATTATGGGGTCAATCGGTCAGAAAGAAGATTTCAACCTGGCAATCAGGGTTTATTTATCAATGAGCTGATCAGAAGCAGAGCATCAGTACATGATCGACTGGGGGGCAAACTTAGTGTACATGAAAGGCTTGGTAAACGCGCTGGATATTTTCTAAGGAATCAAGAGGAGCTTGAGGAAATGGCAAATGCCAGAGTTCCCGATGAGGAAATATTCTACAGGGACCCTAATATACGCCATGTAGAATCGACTAGGACCTATTATCAGCCGGTTTGGAAAACCAAGTTTCCTCGATGGTGCTCGGAGGGTCTAACAAAGACACAGAGGAGGATGCAACGTGAGCGTCAGGAGGATTTATACCAAGAGGAAAATTCCTCCAATGAGAGGTTCGGTCATCAGCAGTGGCAGGTAAAACACAAAAATAAGGGTCCATCGGCAGATGTTAATATGGTATTCATGTTGCCGATGAAATTTTTGGCACTATTTGATAATGAGGAAGAAGTTGTTCTCTCTGATCAAGTAGCTCAGTTGACACTAGATACAATGATGGCTATTTTTGAGAAACCTACCGATGACGAGAGACAGCATCTTAAGGCTTTGTTTGTGAAGGGCAGAGTTGATGGGCAGCCTGTGTCTAAGGTACTTATTGATGGAGGGGCTGCGATTAATATTATGCCTTATGTGATGTATCGGAAACTTGGTAAGGGAGATCAAGACTTGACCAAAACCGATATGATGCTGAAAGATTTTGAAGGCAATGTGTCACCGGCTAAAGGGGCAGTATGCGTTGAATTGACCATCGGCAGCAAAACCTTACCGACGACGTTCTTTGTTATTAACGGCAAAGGTGCATATAATCTGCTTCTAGGGAGGGATTGGATTCATGCTAATTGTTGTGTTCCTTCTACAATGCATCAATGCCTCATACAGTGGATTGGGGATAAGATTGAGGTTGTCCCTGGTGATTCTTCTTATATCATCGCATCGGCAGAATCAGATACTTATGAGCGAACTAAATGCATGTCGGGAGAAGCTTGGGAAAAAGAGTTCCTTAGAGTTGTTGATTATGAAATTCCACCGATCCAAGCAGTCGGTTCTGAAGAAGAATTTTATTGGATAGGTTTGCCGATGATAGAAAATTAGGTCAAGGGTTCACATCGGCAGATGATTTAGTAGAAGTAGATATCGGTGATGGCGATAGGCCAAGACCTACTTTTATTAGTGCTAAGTTAGATTCCAAGTGTAAGCAGCAAATAATTGATGTGTTAAAGGAATATAAAGATTGTTTTGCTTGGGATTATACTGAGATGCCTGGATTAGACCGATCGGTAGTTGAACATCGGTTACCTATCAAATCTGGATTTCGGCCACATCAGCAGCTAGCGCGCCGATGCAACCCTAATATACTTCCTGATATTAAGGCCGAAATAACTAAATTAATTGAGGCAAAGTTTATTCGGCAGTGTCGATATACAGAGTGGATCTCTAATGTGGTTCCTATTTATAAGAAAAATGGAAAACTTCATGTTTGTATTGATTTCAGGAATCTCAACAAAGCCACACCGATGGATGGCTATCCAATGCCGATTGCTGATTTATTGATTGATGCTGCAGCCGGACATCAAATTATCAGTTTTATGGATGGTAATGCAAGCTACAATCAAATATTCATGGCTGAAGAAGATATTCCCAAGACTGCTTTCAGATGTCCAGGTCATGTAGGGTTGTTTGAGTGGGTAGTCATGACGTTTGGCTTGAAAAATGCCGATGCTACTTATCAGAGAGCTATGAACTTTATTTTTCATGAATACATCAGCACATTAGTGGAAATCTACATTGATGATGTGGTGATTAAGTCTGGAGATATCACAAAACATCTAGCCGATCTACGAAAGATACTGGAGTGTACGAGGAAGCATGGATTGAAGATGAATCCTAATAAATGTGCATTTGGTGTATCGGCAGGTCAATTTTTGGGTTTTATGGTGCATCAGCGGGGCATCGAAATCAGTAGGAAGTCTATTGATGCAATTAACAAGGTGGTTGCTCCTGCCAATAAGACTGAATTGCAATCTTTGATCGGTAAGATTAATTTCATTAGAAGATTCATATCTAATCTGTCGGGTAAGATCAAGGCTTTCAGTTCATTACTTAAATTGAAGGCTGATCAGGAATTTGTATGGAGAGCTGAGCAGCAGTTAGCCCTCGATGAAATTAAGAAATATTTAACAAATCCTCCAGTGCTAGTTCCACCTCAACACGGGAAGCCTTTCAGGTTGTATTTGTCAGCTGATGATACTATTATTGGTTCAGCTCTTATTCAAGAATTTGAAGGGAAAGAACGTGTTATTTATTATCTGAGCAGAAGATTAGTGGATGCTGAGACAAGGTATTCGGCCGTCGAAAAATTATGTCTATGTTTATACTTTTCTTGTGTCAAATTGAGACATTATTTGTTATCTGCCGAATGTACGGTCATATGCAAAGACGACGTAGTCAAGTACATGCTGTCAATGCCGATATTAAGTGGTAGAATCGGCAAGTGGATTTTAGCATTATCAGAATTTGAACTACGTTACGAATTGACCAAGGCAGTTAAGGGGCAAGTTATGGCTGATTTCGTTACTCAGCATTGTAATACAGTGGACTCTCTAGAGATTGCCCCTTGGACACTTTTCTTCGATGGTTCCACATGCGGTGAAGGAGCAGGTATCGGCATTGTGTTGATTTCACCTCAAGGAAGGAAATATGAGTTTTCATTGCCGATTGTTGCTACATCGACAAACAATCAGGCTGAATACCAAGCCTTGATAAAAGGGTTAGAATTACTGAAGGAGATACGTGCCGATGCTGTTGAAATCTTTGGTGATTCTATGCTAGTTATAAATCAATTGGCTGGAATTTATGAATGCCGAAGTGAAGCTTTGATTTCGTATTATGAAAGATGTTCGCAATTGTTGAAAGGATTTAGAGATTTTCGTCTTGAACATATCTCTCAGTTGCATAATGAGGAAGCTAATCGACTAGCTCAGCATGCTTCAGGGTATCAGCCTATTCAGGAAGTGCTAACATCGGCAGTTGATACCGATGACTAGAGGAAGGAGGTTGTTGATTATTTAAAGGATCCATATAGAAAGGTTGAGAGACGTATAAGGTTCCAAGCTACTAAGTATGTGCTCCTCGATGATGAATTATATTATCGAACTATAGATGGAGTTTTACTCAGATGTGTTGGCAGTGATGAATCGAAAACTTTGATGGGTGAAATTCATGAAGGAGTGTGTGGTGCGCATCAATCGGCTTTCAAGATGAAGTGGATGATCAGAAGGAATGGATACTATTAGCCGACTATTCTTGAAGATTGTTTTAAATATTTTAAAGGATGTCAGGGATGTCAAAAGTTTGGTAATATTCAAAGAGCGCCTGCATCGGCTATGAACCCTATAATCAAACCGTGGCCGTTCCGGGGATGGGCTATTGATCTCATTGGTCAGATTTATCCGCTATCGAGTAAGGGACATAAATTTATTCTGGTTGCTACCGATTATTTCACAAAATAGGTTGAGGCAATTCCTTTGAAAAAGGTGACATCGGTTAATATGATTGATTTTGTGAAAGAGCATATTGTTTACCGATTTGGTATTCCTCAGACTATCACTACCGATCAGGGCACTATGTTTACATCAGGAGAATTTGATGAGTTTGTTGTAGGTATGGGAATTAAAGTTTTAAATTCTTCTCCATATTATGCTCAAGCTAATGGTCAAGCTGAGGCTTCTAACAAAGGGATCATCAAACTCATTAAGCGCAAAATTGAAGAAAATTCTAGGAGGTGGCATACAGTATTAAATGAAGCCTTGTGGTCATATCGGATGTCATGTCATGGTGCAACCAAAGTAACGCCTTATTAGTTAGTATATGGACACGATGCAGTATTGCCTTGGGAAATTAAAGTTGGCTCTAGGCGAATACGTTCTCAAGATCAGCTGACAGCCGATGATTATAATACTCTTATGAAGGATGAGTTGGAAGATGTGGTGGGTCATCGGTTAAGGGCTTTAGTTAGCATCGAAGAAAATAAGAAAAGAGTAGCCAGATGGTATGACAAAAAGGTGAAGATAAAGGAGTTTGCCAATGGAGATCTGGTCTGGAAATTGGTTTTACCGATTGGGACTAAAAGTTCAAAGTTTGGAAAGTGGTCTCCTAATTGGGAAGGTCCATATCGGATAAATCAGTCTGTTCCTGGTAATGCATATATTCTAGAAACCCTCGAAGGGGTTGTGTTTCCTAGAGCATTAAATGGAAAATATTTAAAGAAATATTACCCTAGTATCTGGATGGATGCATAAAAGTATAAGTGCCGATAACAGTCCTATCGGCTAGAATTATGCAAGGATGTCAATGTCTCATAAAGTGCCGATACAATAAACAAGATTACAAGTTCAACAAGGATTGGATAGCTAATATCGCACGCAGGCGAATCTGCTCGGCTTCCTCCATTTCTTTGATATCATCATCGGCAGTACCCTCCACAGGCTTGAGTTTTTTCTTCATGGCCAAAGCTTTGCGAGCCTGGATATCTCTTTCTTGCTGAAGGGTTTTGATGGCATTAGGTAGCTGGCTTTCTTCTTGTTGAGCATGAGTTAAGGCTGCATCGATTTCCTTCAATTCAGCCAATAGAGCCATCTTCCTTGCTGATAAATCCAAGATTTTCTGCTTAAGTTCAACACCCGAAGTCTGCAAGTTGCCGATGCCCTTGTGCTTCTCATCGGCAATTTGTTTCAGTTGTAGCATCTCTTCTTTGAGTTGAGCCTGAGCTGCTCTATCGGCAATACGTTGAGCAGCCCATTGATATTGTAGTTGGCGACTCTCTAAATGGGCTGCTGGGAAGAGTACTTCTTCAACATTGGCAGGGACCTGGCCATGGATTGTTTTGAAAATTGCCTTTGCGGGGTCCGAGTCATCTACCAGTTGGGCGGTATCCTGCTGTAGCAAGTTCAGGAGAGCTTCCAACCTGGACTTAGTTTCTGCCGATATTGTTCCCAGTGCAAGGGAAGAACTTGTTTCCTCTCCATCATTGTTAGAGATGTCAATAGCGAAGGAGAATAGGCTGTTTGGGGAGTCTTGTTCCTGAGAGAAAGAAAAGGAGGTCGGTTAAGGATGAGTATGAATATTGTAAATCAGCTAGGTTAATCGGTTTACCTGTTTCAAGGCAATTTCCTGTGCTTGACTAGAAGAAACAACCTGGAGTGTGCCGTGTGAGGGATCGGCTGAGCTTGCCGATGGGATGTCCTCTGTGACTTCATCAGTGGTTGGCTCTTGAGGTATGATGACCGATGACATTGGGGCAGATGTAGGGATCGGCATGGACCTTTGTCGTTTTGGCTGTGCCTCGGCATCTGTTAAAGCTTTGCGCTTTGCTTGGGCATCAACAACGATTGGCTGGGGGGCATCGGCACTTGTTGGTTGTGAAGCTTGGACGTCTGGTACGCTTGCCGATGTACCCAATTGTTGCTGCAAAACAAGTGTAAGGTATGATATTTAACGGATAAAATGAGAAGTCAAGAGAATACCTCTGAAGGTTTGTCAAAAGAAGTGGTGCTTGATATCGGAGGAATTGCCGATGATGATCCAGCGGCAGCTCTTACCCCCTGATGATTAATGTTAATACAGTTTGTAATCGGTATAAGTAGAAATAAACAAGGTTGTTACCTTGAATGCCTTGACCAAGGTTGTAGCAGCAGCCGATGGAGTGGCCCTAGCTGTAGCCAATTTGGACTTAGAGGTGATGGTCTTGGTACGGATCTTCTGGTGGGTCAAAGCAGTTAAGGTGGGGGCGTTGTAGTCGATCGATGATATCGGGGAAACAGGCTGAAGATCGAAGGGTTTCCCACTTTTGCTCACCGATGGTGCTGGGTTGTTTACCTGTCATAAGAGAGTCAGTTACTGATATATGTAGGGAAAAAGCAAAAAGGAGTTAAAAGAAACTTACTGCGTCGTCAGGGATGGCATATTCAGGGTCGATCATGTGCCGATATGTGTGAGCAGAAGTTGCAAACAGTTGTTCCTTCCACTCTCGCCACCATTGCTTGTATGACTCGGTGATGAAGGATACTGGCGTCCAGGTGGATATATCAACATCTGTGGTATCGGCATCGGGGGAGAGTTGTACTACCTTGTTCCAATCTGTTCCACAGGTGATTGTTTCCCTGGGTTTGATCACATCGGCAAAGCAAAGTTTGATTGGCAGTTGCCCAAAAGCCAATTGACGGGATACTGCCGATGGGTTGTAAAATTCATATGAAATGTTGGTGCTTTTCCCGCTACCAAATGTATTTACTGGAATTGCCCTAGGAGTAATGATGGCCATCATGAGTTCCTTATCCTAATTCAGGGTGTCATCGGCAAAGTTGAAAAGAAGGGGAAATCTGTTTTACTCATCAATATAAGGTACCCAGGCCCTATGATCACGAGAAAGACCATTGTAGAAGTTTTGGAAGAATCTGCCGATCTGGTCTTCATTGGCCTCTGTTCCAGGAAGGACAATTATGGCTTCACCAAAATTGAGGGGTGAGCATGTTGCCGATTCATCATCCCCAAGCACATGGTCTTCAGCAATTTCTCGTGGGAATTGTTGGGCAAAAAAGTCCCATTGCAAACGTTTGTGCATATGGGCATTCAGCCACATGTTGATAAACTACCACGGGCCTCCTAGGTTGCCGATGGGTTCGCCAAGCAGAAGTTTCTGAGACACTTGATGAAGAAGATGATAAGTGGAGCTCAGAAGGTATCGGCCAAGAGGAAACCTTACACCATTAGCCAAAAGTTCAGCTGCGGGGAGGAAGGCGTTGGTTGGTCCTACTGATCGACCACAGAAGATAAATTTTTCTAACCACATATTCAAGAATGTGGCATGTTCCCTCTGGTTAAGTGTCCTAGTCTTCTGGTATTCTTGAATGTATCCCGTCCAACCGCCGATGTTGCGGGTATTCACCCTATATTCAGATTTTCTACCATAAATGGAGCCTTCATCGGCAGTTGAGATATCCAAGCCAGTGAGCATGTGGACATCGGCAAGTGTAGGAGTAGCTGGGCCATGTCCAAACATAAAAGTGTTTGTTGTGTCTGACCAGAAGTAAGCAGCTGCAATCATCATCGATTCATTCTTTTGCATATCGGCAATAGATAACCTAATGCATTGGTCTAACTTCTGTTCTGCCCAGTATACTTGCATCGATCTATTAACCCTCAAGTACCAATCTTTCCACCCTTTGGTGGTTTTGGGCCAAGATCGGAATGTGTCTTTCCATAAATTCAGAGAGAAATTTTGGGCTCTAAAGGGGATTCTGTTAACCTCTGCATTAATTAGATCGGTTGGATCTGGGTTGCCCATTGGTCCTAGGCATTGGACATGCGGCTGATCGGTTGGGATAACTAATTTGTTGCGCAGTTCCTAAGTTTAAAGGATCCAGAGAACAAAAGAAAGGAAAAATCACCAACTGTATGGATTTGCAAAAACTAGGGGAATCAAAGTAAAGGTAATGGAAGTGGAGCGAACCGCGGGGACGTCGAAGTTGATTGCCATTATATTGAGGAAGATGAGGGCACGAGCCGGAGACTTGAGGTAACGCTGGAGAAGGGTTCTTGTTGGTTGAGGTCGTGTAGTGGTTCGTCGGAGTCGCCGCTGGGAAGAGAAAATGCCAAAGATTGGAGTCTGAGGGTAGAAGACGAGTGTTCCGGAGGAATCTATTTATAAGCCGCTTGAAGTAGGGGTATTTTGGACTTATCTCTATGCCGCGTGCATGTAGGTCGAAGTGGTTCAGATGGATATGGTAACTGTTCGCACGATAATCAGGGGATTGTACAGATGGGTTGATGGCAAGTAATCATGACTTGGAAGAGATATCGGTACAGGATATTTTAATTCTGAAAATGACAACATTATCATGTTAAGATCTTGCCGATGGGTTATTGTTTCGGTATCTTAACCATAATCAAGGCAAGAGTGGTTGGCAATTGTGCGATATTTACTGAAGTGCGTGAATCAGGATTAGATTAGATTAGATTTGATAATAGATCAGGTTTTGGCTTGGAGAATGAGTTACGGTAATCTGGAGTAAATTTCGGAGCATTAATGGTTTTATACTCCGAAATTGGGGGGCATGTGTTGACAGCGTTTTTTGCACGTGTTAAAATGATCAGAGTGGACTAATCGGCAAGGGGAAAGTTACTGTATACTTTGATAGCCGATGAAAGCCAGCTTGTAAAGATGGTTGCTGATAGCTGGTGATGCCGATGAAGGGAGGCTTGAAGACTACTGCCAATGAAACAGGGAGTATGCCGATAAAGGAAGACTTGAGGAGTACTGCCGATGAAACAAAGAGTATGCTGATGAGGGAAGACTTGAAGACTATTGCCGATGAAACAGGGGGTATGCCGATGGGAAGGAGGACGGTGAGATTTCCATCGTAATTGAGGCGGACAGGGAAATAGATAGGAGTTGATTTCCTTTTCTATATTTGTTAGAGTATGATTCATGTAAGAGTCACGTGTTTCCTTAGATATGGGCTTGGTGTCCTAGTTGTGTTTGGTTGTGTCTCTTTAGATCAGGGTATAAATATGGAGTGAGGGGCAATGTAATTAGATATATCAATCAATATCAAAACCAATTTTTACTCCCATTTGCATCTACTTACTTTTCGGCGACTTCGTCAATTTGCATTATTTTCTCTTTACGAGTTCTCATTGATTCGGCGAGCTGCATCGCTTCAGTGCGACCTTCGGTGATCCTCGAGTTCCGCATGAGTACCTCTTGGCCGTGACTTCCGGGCGTATCGCTGTTGTCAGGACCAAAGTGCTCGTATCTTCATCCTTGTCGATTAGCAGGTCAAATCGACTGGCACGCCTTGGATATCGATTCGGGTATTAGCCCTTTGTGTTTGTAGATCCACTTTTGCATCAACAGCAGCTAAAGGTGAAGGCAGAGCTTCACCCAGTACCTAAGGGTAATGGAAAATACACTCTACCCATGACAAGCTTTAACGTGACCCTAGAAGAGAGGAGGGCGATGTGCACTTTCTTGAGGGGGGTCAAAGTTCTGACTGGATTTTTAGCGAACTTGAAGAGGCTAGTGTCGATGAATGACCTATCAATAACACGCTTCAAGGCTCACGATTGTCATGTCATGATGACATTGTTCCTACCTATTGCAATCAGAGTTATAAAGCTAGAGTTTTTGAAAATGGTAATCACCCGCATGTGCTACTTCTTTTCGAAGATCTCACAGAAGACGATTGGTAAAAAAGAGCTGAGTGACCTACATGAATTTGTGGTGGAGACCCAAAATCAGCTTGAGATGTGTTTACCTCCCACTTTTTTTTGATATAATACCACATCTCATGATTCACATGGTTCATCAGATAGAGGCACTGGGCCCTTGCTACTTACATGAAATGTGGTCCTACGAGCGGTTCATATCAGTTCTTAACCGATACGTGCATAATCTAGCATGCCTAGGGGGCTCCATGATAGAGGGCTACGGTACTGAAGAAGTCGTCGAGTGCTATCAAGAGTACCTAAAAGGGCAGAAAGAGATTGGTAAATCTGATTCTCGTCACAAGGGTAGGCTGGCTGGGAAGGTCACCAGGGGGAGAAAAGTGTTCATCGGCGAGGATTACAAAGAAGTGAGTCGGGCGTATTACAGTGTCATGCAGAGTACGGAACTAATGGAATCGTACATTGATGAACGCTTGGCTATCATTAGGGAGAAGAGTAATGGCCGCACAGATGACTAGGTCATGAAACAACACAAGCAAAGATTCACTAAATGGTTGAAGGACCAAAACCTACCAAATGGAGAAACCACAGATGATATTACGATAAGTAGGTTGGCGAGGGGGCCATCGAGACAAGTCACATCTTGGCAAGCTTATGGGATCAATGGGTACGCGTACTATACCCACGCAAAGGATAGTGCATGTGTGAACCAAAACAGCGGCGTTCGAATAGAAGCTCTCGACAGATTGGGGCGAAAGATCCCATTCTTTGGCATCATTGATGACATATGGGAACTTGACTATGGAAGGGGTATACGAATGGCCCTGTTTCGATGCCACTGGATCAAAGAACACTAAGTCAACGAGATCGGGTTGATAGTCATGGACCTTGACAATCTAGGCTACCAAGATGAGCTTTGGGTGCTCGCTTCACATGTCGCACAAGTTTTCTATTTACCTGATCCGCAAACTAAGCTCCCCCCAAAGAAGAAGACAAAGCACGTGGTTGCCTCCAAGAAACAACATATTATCGGAGTTGATGACGTGGAAGATGTTGAAGAGTACAATAACTACGCTGAAATGCAGCTATTTACAGACTTTTCTAAGAAGATCAGTGCTGTGGAAAAGAACCTGCCCAAAGACATATTGCTATGGGAACGAAAATGTGTCAAGGGGAAAGTTGTTACGGGCTAAGATGGAGTGGACATGCTAAAGGAGGGGATGGAACGATGGTGATCTGCATCTAAGAGTCCTGTTTGTTTTTTCTTTTCTATATCAGCTAGATTAGGTCTCCTAGTGTTGGTGTCTGGTGTTGTTTCTTGTGAAATAGGAGTGTCAATCTGAGGAGGTGAACTTGTTGTGGGAAGGTCTAGATGGAGGTGTGCCTCTCTTTTGCTGTGCTATGATGTAAAAGCTGGAAACCCAGCGCTAAACTGTTACCTCTTTCAGCTTTCAATATAAGCTGGGCATAATGCCTTTGATAAAAAAAACTATGTCCGTTCCAAACTATAGTCCATTTTAGTTTTACTTTTAATCAAACATTTTAAATTTTAATTAAATTTAAACGTTGTCCTCGGATCGGGCTAGCTAGGTCTGGCCAAAAAATGTTAGGTTGTTTCTAGCCTGGCCCAAACCTGACGAATGTTTGATTAGGTCTACCCCGAAGCTAGGTTGAGTTCCGGTGGACAATGTTTGTACAAGTCTGTATATTTTACTCGATTTGCCTAATATACGTATTCAGTCAGTTAATTTACTCTTGTACATATGAATTAAAAGGATAATGAGATGACAAGAGGTTGAAATGTGCCCTTGTCATTATGTATGATGAGCGGTTGTCAAGGTTGGTGAGTTCTTGTGGTTGAGTTGTTCTTTCCTAGGACGAACCAAAGACGATGTAGTGGGGTGCAAATTTCTCATGGTTGTGTATGTGTGAAGGCGGTGGAGAGAATTGGTGGTTGATGCCTTGATGGTCACTGTAAAGCTAATATAAGGTCAAGCAAGGTTCACGGTGATATACCATGGGCAGCGAAGGAAAGACAAGAGGGATTGGAACAAGGGACCAAGGCTTATAAAAGCATGGGTAATTCACCTCAAGCATATAAGGATGACAAGAGGGTGTACAAAAGGGATGAAGACGACATTGATCCAAGTCAAGGAGGGATAAGATCTCAGACAAAGTCGATAAGTGTTGGCCATGAGGGACTTGGAGATTGCAAGGACGAGGACGAAATGGACGCATTGACACTCTGAAGGGTTTGGCAGTTCCAGTCTCAAACCCCGGGGGCAGTGAGCCGGATGATGCATGGCACGTCACAATACTTGCGTGCAGGAAAAGAGATAACGTGTACATCCATCCAATGTGTGAAGAAAAATCTGGCCCATTTCGCCCCTCAGGGTCTGTACATACTTCATCCATTCCAAATTATAAGTCGTTTTGATTTTTTTTATTACATCTATTTTGCTATGCATCTAGATATAATAATATGTCTAGATACATATTAAAATGGATGAACCAAAAAAGTCAAAGCGATTTATAATTTGGAACGAAGAGAATATTATTTAGTTAATTAGCGGTTTTTTAGTCTTTTTAATGGACGTATATATGGACGTGGCTAGTTAGGATACTATCTCTTGCAAGCCTAATTTCAGTCACTACACAAATAATTTTTAGCAACGGATCATGCAGTTTTTCATAGAGGCGGGTCATTCAAAATCCCTCTCTAAAAATGGTTCCCGAGCTGACCTGTCTCTAAAAATAGATTTTTAGAGGCGACTAAAATTTACGATCATAAATCTCCGATGTTTAGAGGTAGCTAGATCTAGAGCCGTCTCTAGGAATCGATTTCTAGAAGCGGCTAGAAATAGACTCGTATCTAAAAATAGATGCAACATAGTAAACTTCATAACTTTTTTAAAAGGAGTCATATGAAGGAAAATTTAATATCAAAGTTGTACATCTAGAAGAGATCTACGTCTTTGTAGTAGACATCTTTTTCAAACAAACTCTTTTACCCTATTTAATCACCTACACCATTATTAAGTTGCTCCGGAGGAGAGTGCAGATCATATAAGCTTGTGGCAGCCACAGCCATATGTCCCACTGTTTTATCATCAGTAGTTCCCATGTGCGACATCCCTGTACATGTCGGGTACTATATACGGTTCCTTTATTTCCCCGGCCCCAAATATTGTAAGCTTATGAAATGTTAACCGATCAAGCAATCACAGGCGAGGAAGTGGTAATCATACCAGAGAATGAACATCATCTAATTAAGACTTCATCATGGCATGTTCTAAGATTAATTTATATCAATTTATATTCCAACTAATTAAGTTTATTAGTTTGTAGGCAGGCAGAGGTTCCCAATAATGCACTGCATAAATGTACTTCAATTAATTTAGACATTATATTTTTAGGCTGTTCAAGGCATGAGGGGTGTTAGTTTTCGTGACTAAACTTTAGTTCCTGTCACATCGGATGTTTTATAGTAATTAGACGTATTAAATATAGACAAATTACAGAACTAATTGCATAAGCCATGACTAATTCGCGAGATGAATTTATTAAGCCTAATTGATCCACGATTAGCTAATGTGATGCTACAGTAAACATATACTAATTATAGATTAATTAGGCTTAATAAATTCATCTCCTAAATTAGTCATGATTTATTTAATTAGTTTTACAATTGCCTTATGTTTAGTACTCCTAATTGACATCAAATATTTGATGTGACAGGACCACTACTCTCTCCGGCCGATCCGTCAAGAGAATCATTTGGCGCGCGCGCGTATGCTAGATCAGTGAGCGCGCGTACGTTGCGCCGCTTTCCCCAAGCAACAAATAAACACAATAATGATTGCAAAAGTCAGTTGCTCTCCCGCATGTGCATGTTCTTGACAGGCAGGACGACGCAGCAAAAATAAAACAGTGCTAGCTGTTCATACTCGATAAATCATTAATTAGCTAGCATGGATAGATGCAGCATCTCACAAAGTACACGTACGGTCATGCATACATACATCTATTGGTACGCACGACCAGATGAGACCAATGCATGAGTTTGGCCTGCCTACCTAGCTACCACTACCAGTCGGCTGTCATCAAAAAGAAAACGGAGTGGCTAGCGCCCCAATAAAACTCTTATAACTTGCAACAAGAACACCACTTCCTGCAACATAAGAATCAACAGAAACATTAGAAACATATTGTTGCAATATATGTGTTAAACATATGCAACATCCAGATAAAAACTGGTTGCAATATATGTGTTAAACATATGCAACATCCAGATAAAAACCGGTTGCAACATACGTCTAGAAACAGATGAAATATTTTGAACAAACTCTTGCAACATGCCTCTGAAACACTTGCAATATATGCAACATGCGCAACATCCCCGATTTACTTTCGCGACATCAAGATGAAACTATTGCAACATACATCGAAAACGCCTGAAACACTCGAAACATACTTATGCAACATAGGAGAGGGGAAGCACTACCGGAGACCGGCTCTTTGCCGAGTGCTAGGTGGTTCGCCGAGTGTTATTTTTCGGGCACTCGTCAAAGACGCCTTTGCCGAGTGTTTTTTTTGACACTCGGTAAAGAGGCTATTTGCCGAGTGTTTTTTTAACACTCGGCAAAGAGTCTCTTTGCCGAGTGTTTTTTTTGACACTCGGCAAAGAGCTTCTTTGCCGAGTGTTATTTTTTTACACTCGGCAAAGAAAATTTCAAAGCACATTTTGAAGCAGTAAATTAATTCAAATGAAAAAGTTTTCAACTACAAAGTTGTATAACTCATCAAGATGTACAATATTTGTTTTGGTTTTTTCTTCATACGACAAAGTGAAAATAAATTTGTTCACAAATCTAACATATCTCTCTTGTAGTTTATGAAACTACAAGAGAGATATATAAGATTTGTGAACAATGTTAGAACGACCATGTCGGATGAACAGATGACCAAACAACCAAAATAAACTTTGTAGATCTCGAAAAGTTATGAAACATTGTAGTTGACAACTTTTTTATTTGAAAACATCTTGTCATGCAAAACTGTGTTTGAATTTCAAAAATTTAAAATTCAAATTTTATAAACGACCTCGGATGGAAAAACTTCCTAAACTAAAAGTGTAGATCTCAAAAAGTTATGAAACTTTGTAGTTTACAACTTTTTTATTTGAAAACATCTTGTCATGCAAAACTGTGTTTGAATTTCAAAATTTTAAAATTCAAATTTTGTAAACGACCTCGGATGGAAAAACTTCCTAAACTAAAAGTCTAGATCTCGAAAAGTTATGAAACTTTGTAGTTTACAACTTTTTTATTTGAAAACATCTTGCCATGCAAAACTGTGTTTGAATTTCAAAATTTTAAAATTCAAATTTTGTAAACGACCTCGGATGGAAAAACTTCCTAAACTAAAAGTGTAGATCTCGAAAAGTTATGAAACTTTGTAGTTTACAACTTTTTTATTTGAATTCGTTTAGGGCCCCAAACATGCAATTTACACTCGGTTTAGTATAATATATTGGGAACTAAAACGGAATCTAGACACAAGTGAGAGTGTGATGTAGTGGTAGAGGACGTACGTGCACAGCGGGAGGTCTCGGGTTCGAATCGCGTCGGCCGTGTAGCCATGAAATTCACGCGAAAAATGTCGTAGATGGGTGGGCGCTGGCCGGTGGGGGCCTCCATCGATAAAAAAAAATCTATTTTTTTGGGGTAAAAATTCCTATTTTTTCGGGGTTTTTTTCGGTTTCAACTTTGCCGAGTGTCGGGCACTCGGCAAAGGCTTTGCTGAGTGCCCGATAAAAGACACTCGGCAAAGTTGGCTTTACCGTCACTTTTTTTGGCGAGTGCTGTTCGCCGCGAACCATTTGTCGAGTGTTTTATGCCTTTTGCCGATTGTTTCGGGCACTCGGCAAACTCAAGGAGTCCGGTAGTGAAGGCCGGGCCGGTCAATTCCGGCTGTCGGGGTGGGAGCCGGCGGCGAGTCGCGGCGCGCGAGCCCCACTAGCACCTGCCGCGCTCGTGGGTGCCCTTGGCTTTGCCGGGGAAGACCTAAGGCGCCACGGCACATGCGCTTCAGCGGTCATGGCGGGGTCTGCGGCGCGCACGACGGCGATGGGGGACGGTTAAATGCAGAGGGAGCGAGCAGTACAGGTGACTGGGACGGGCGCGCGGTGCGGCCGACGATGGGGCGCGGGCGGTGGGGGGAAGGGCAAGGCACGGCAGCTGACGAGCACACGGTGGGAGAAGGGGCGCGGACGGATGAGCGGCCACGCGGTGACCGGCGATGAGCGGACAGATGAGTGACTGGCGATTTTTTTGTTTCTGAGAAAGATAGGACCCGCTTGTACGGAGACGCATCCGGACGAGAGTCATGGGTCGGACGCTCGTGGCATATCATTATGGAAAAGAAAAAAAAAACCTATCACTGATACTTAACTATAGCACACACGGTCGACATGGGGAGAAAGCGTGCGCCGCCGCCGTGCTGGGTTTCCTTGGCCTCCGGGCAACAGCGGCGACGACAACGCCGGAGACGGAGAGATAAGAGAAACAGGAGCGCCGCGCAGGCGGCATTTAGGAGCCATCACCGGCAGCACCACCGATGTCACGGCATGGTCTATAGCCTCCAGGTCGAGAGCGTGGCGTCCAAGACGGTGCCGGTGCGCCCTAGCGACGGCGCGACGGCGATGACGACCACCTACGGCTACGACGTCGACCGCCGGGCGTCCGATCGAGTTCATCATAGACCGTACCGGGTCCACCGCGGCATGCTCGTCGGCGCTCGGCCGGAGCCAGCGGGCCCGCGGCCTGCTGCACTGATGATACCGTGGGCCTAAGCCACCGTACGGGCCGTGCAAGTGCAAGTGGGATCGTTCGTTGGGTTGGTTGGTTTGCACGTTGCCGGCCCCCGTGCATGGCTTGCGTGGTTTGGTGTGCCGACTAGAGATGGAGTGTAGCTAGTAGCTACGCTACTGCCGACTCCCTGTGTAGCTACCACATGCATGGCCGGTGACAATAATGACAGGCTAATCTATCCGCTTCAAATGTTTAGTACATTCTAGTTTTATTCTAAATCAAATATGTAGCGTTGATAAAATTATTAGGAAAAATAAACTAAACACCTCAAAGTTCAAATATGGTTCACCAAAATATATGTATATATTCTGTAGAGAATCTAAAGAAACTAATTTACTGTCCTAAGTGCTGGTGTATTTTTGTATAAGTTACGTGTGAAAGTTAAAAAAATCAACATAGACAAAGCAAAAGTAAAATATAATTTAGAACGGTACAAGTATATCAGCTGCTTGATGAACTTGAGTCGTCTCTGGAATTGAAGTTGGAGCGAGTCACGTGACGGCACGAAGCTACACTGCCGGAAAAAGTCGAGTGCCGGTGGTCCATGTTTATACAAGTATGATTATTCAATCTGCCCGATGCACGTGGACTCAGTCAGTTATGTTTTTACTTGTGTGCCTATATCGATTAAAAGAATCCTATCTTATCATATAGAATGAAATAAAACATAAATAAATGAAACACCTATTTTTAATGTAAAGTCTCGTTCTATGGTTTCATATATATTTAAATTCGTGACTTATTGAGGTTGGTAAATCATGCCAAGAGAGTTACTTCTTTAATCTTAAAAATGTTGCCATGACATAAAAAATGTCCATCTGACAATGCAGATGAAATTCAAACGAAACTCCTATTGAGACTAACCTTACTAATTAGAGCCCCTCAAAAGGAGTTTTCATGTCAATTTTTTATGAGATGCATGAGAAAAAAAGATAGATTCTAAAAATTCTTATAATAATTAGAAACATCTGTCTTTAATTGGGTAGACTCTAATCATCATCTCTAATAGTAGTCGTTAGATCTATCATGTTTTTATAAAAAATCACTCACCTTTGCTATTATAAAAATATATAAAATAATCCCAAAATTTGCACCTAAATTACCCACCCTATCATTGTGAAAGATAATCAAAATAGTCCCTCAGATTTGTATTGAAATTGCCCAAAGCTTATTTAAAATAACACTCAAAATTACCCCCCACGACCATTATGAAACATAATGCAATATAACCCCTAGATTTGCATCTAAAAGGAACAACATACATCAGTATGAAATATAATATATAGTATGACCTTTAATTTACATCTCAATTATTTATGATAAAATATAAAATTAAATATCCCTCAAAATTAGCATATAAGTACTAAGCTAAGCAATTACGATAAAGTATGTTATATATGTTCCTAAATGACACACTTCTATAACTAAAATAAAACTAAGCATATCAATGATATGTGACACCATGTCGACCAACATGCATACATTAGGATCAATATTTATTTTAATATTTTATTGTGTGAAAAAATGTTCCCTTAACACGCCACATATCAATGATACTTGCGATTTGCTTTAATTATATCAGTACTCCATGACAATATTTTTTGTAAGTTGTTATTTTAAACAAGTTATTATATTTTGATCGAATCATATCAGTACTAGTAATTTAATTTTATTCACATTTTTGTTTTTGTATAACAATATTACAACACATATAAATCTTCAATATAACAAATTCAACATCTTAAGTGCCACGATATGGTGTAGACTAACAATTGTTTATGCTAGGAACATAGGACATTTTTATATAATAAACACTAAAATTTTGAATAAAAGATACAAGTATTAGTGTTTTAAATAAATAACATGTGTATAAAAAAATACAACAACTAATAAAATCAAAAGTTGGAAACTAAAATATATATTCATGATCAGAAGGAAGGCAACAAGAGCTTATACAATTTAAGCTTAGGTTTCAATTAAATATATATCATGATATAAAAAATTAATGCCTAGGAATTCTAAGTAGAGGTCCTAAGAACTATGTTAATACTCACGAGATTTGTGAGAAAAAAAGGATACCCATAGAAATTCTCACAAACATAAGAAAAGGTCGGGCCTTTAGTTTGATAGCCACTAATCATATTAGACAATAATAACCATTGGATCTATTCTCTTTACTAAATAATTACCTACCTTAGCAGTTATAAAAAACAACATAAATGAACTTATAAATTGGGATAGGAATTACCACCTATACAATGTCTGATAGACAATCGAAAGTTACCCTAAGTTTGTATCTAATTATCTAGCTACCATTATGATAAATAATCTAGGTAACCCTTTAATTTGCATCTAAATACTAAAAAACTAAATACCTCTGAAGTCTACATCTATATTACTAGCATTTGATATTAGAAAAAGGGTTAAATAACCATGGATTATGTGCACACACACATATTCTAAATTACCATGTTCCAATAATATCAATACGTTAAGAATGATTAATGTAAACATAATATAGTTCATTCCATCATATAGATTCACTACACATGTATGCATAAGCAATGAATGTATGTGTTATGTTTAAACAATCATGGCAAATATTTCCTTAACGTAACGACTCATATATGAATGATGCTAACATATTCTTTTAAATAAATTGTTAGTCTAGATAAAATTTGTATATTCTAACCGAAGTGTTTGATATATCTGCATCGACAGTATAAATAATTGGGAGACTATTTTTTATAATAAACCAATATGACTACACATATCTTTGACAAGAAATTGAAATAATCTTGAGATGTGGGGAGGTTAGTTTAGACTAAAGGTGGCTAGTTCTAGTTAGTGAGATGTGCAGTATAGTTTACGAGCATTAGTTTTTTGCTTTACTGATGATATGATTAGGTTTGGCCTACACCTGACCATATATATTCATCACAATTTTTTCTTTATATATGTGTGGTTGATTGAGCTGAAGCTCATGTGACCATCATGTGACATGTGAACATGCATATACCTTGAATCATATCGATGCATGTCATTGTTGGGAAGCCCGACAATAACCGGCCATCACATGCATGGATACGAGCAGAGAGGGAAAGATTTTAGGTCTGGCATCGTGTTTTTGTGTGGTCGCAATCACATTCCCCTATGTTCTCCTCCATTATTCAGTATCAGTAGTACATGAGTCATGAGTGCGCTCCACTACCGACGTCGTCAGTCCACCGCCACCACAAATACTACTGCCACAGTTTCTTCTCGCTCGCTAATGGAGCCATTAAATGTTTTCATTTGGTGGCGTGCATCATTAGATACTCTGTCAGAAGATAAACAAAACATTTGATTACATAGATGATGCTACCGGACACGGATTAACCGTTAACGTTGGCCGGTCGTCACGGTGGCCGGCGGCGGCCGGGGCGGTTGTTTATGCCATGTTTTGCAAACCGACGAGAGAAGAGAGAGAGAGAGAGAGAGAGAGAGAGGCTAGACAGAGGTTGATTGGTCGGCTGTACGCGGGAAACATGCTTTCATGCATCTCGCAGCAGGCCTGGGCGGCGCGCGGGCTCACAGGCCCGGGCCCCGGCTGTGCCCATCACCTCCGGCTCCGGCTCCGGAGCTCGGCCGGCTCCTCCTCCTCCGTGCCTTGCATGTGCACCTGCGGCAACCTCATGATTACTATATATACTGCCTTTTTTAATTATTTAACGTTCGTTCAAAGCATCATGCAGCACGTGCCGCCATGCGCGCCGTGTCCCCACCGTTGCATGATTCTGTTCGCACTTGCGTTTCCACACAAAAAGGTCTTGTTGTCCTCCTGCCTTTTACTCCCAGATCTGAAGAACAACGGCCTTAGCCCTCTTATGGCAACGCGTCAGCAGTCACATATAGACCGTACGATGCAGAAGCATATAGGTTTTTTTTTTAAGATATAGAGCAGAGGAGAGGAGGGAGGTAATAGGAGAACAACGAAGTGGTTATTTTGTGAAACAACCGCCTCATAAGCTAAAATATAGGATTATATATATGAGGTGACTTTTGCACTGTTATATGAGTTGTTGTCGTGTGATCCATACCATTCGTTTGTTCTATGCACAAATTAAGCAATTCTGAGTAACTACTGGACAACCCACGAGATAGCAATTGAATACGAGTCGTTTAATAAATCGACTCATTATTACGTGGCACTTCATAGACCATCTGTAACACAATGTCAATCTACTTACCAATGCGGCGTGAAATGTCCTCTTGCTACTACGTGTTAATGCCATGTCCAAAACGTAACACAAATTTGACAGCAAAGTTTTTTTTAGAAAAGGAATTTGACAGCAAAGTTAGACAGTTGAACTACTACTTGGCAAGATCACCACCGTACCCTTTAGATAATGTGACTTAATATTCACAATCTTAGTTTTCACGTAAATATCAAATATCCGTGATTTTGCAGCAACATATATCAAATCGTCAGCATTCACATTTAACTACACTCCTATACACATACGTATCTCAAAGCGATACTGTAATGTGACGTACGGGAATGATTACTTAACGGAAATGAAACAATAAACAAGGCAGAGACGATTCCTTTCCCATTCTCATTATCATCAGGAAGCATGTGCGTCACGCTCCTTGTCTAGCCCAACTCACGGAGCGCCGTCGGATCGCCGGAGCTCCGACGATCCGGCGGCTCGCCGCTCGCGGGGAGTATGGCCGACGCGCCACTTACGCGCCAAGAGGCTTTTCAATGTAGGCCTAATAAACTTGTGTTTCTTCGCTCGACATCAACGTGCACCCCCACCACTCTTGTCTTCCGGATCTTGCCTCCCGCCTAGCTTCCTCTCTCCTCACTCTAGCTTCTCCTCCTCTGCGTGCTTTCTCTCTCCTCTCGCCATGGATGGGTTGGGGTATATATGTGGGCTCGCAGGACCCGGCAGAGTAGCTGTTGTTTACCACAGCACAGTGTAATTCTTTGATCCCATACATACACACAGTGACTCCGATCCGGCACACAGAAGACGACGTCCATTGATCCCATAGCAAGCTAGTGCTCTTATTTGTACGATACAGAAACATCGTCTAGCATCGATCAGTTGTAGCAGCGGATTGCATCATGGGTTCTTGGGTGCGCACCATCACGTCGCCCTTCAGGAAGATGCTCAACCCTCAGCGCGACGGCAAGAAGACAACGCGCCACCGGCATCACCACCGCCACCACCAACAATCTCCTTCTTTATCAGGTAATTAAATGTGCTGGCTTGCTTGGGTTTTCATGGTGCTCGATCGATCAGTCTCCTTCTCTTACCGTCGGTGAAACGGATGCTCACGTATGGTGCTACAGCCATGGAGCAGAGCGGCGAGATGGAGAGGTCGCAGCTCTACGGCGAGGTGATGGCGTGCACGTACGAGGACGTGCAGGTCATGTGGTCCATGCTCGACAAGGCCAGGATCTGCAGCGCCGCCGCCTCGTGACCGCTACAAAACCTTCATCCATCCATCCGATCCGGCCGTCCGTGCCTGTCCATGGCGGCGAGCCGGCGAGCCGGGATCGATCCAATCCACCAGTATATATACTCCTACGCAGCCATATTCTTCATTGCAAAGCAAGCTCTTGGCGAGACAACTGCGGCTACATATACCTGCAGACTGCCGAGGCGGCATGCAACTTCTTATTAGCTCTGAAACCCTTTGCAGTTGGTTTTGTGTGGCGTCGCATAGCATGTTTGGTTGGGTCCGATGAATCCCCGTTGCTGGCACAGACACATGGATGATAGGATCATATGGTGTGTGTGTGCGCGCTATCTTGGAGAGATTTAGTGACTGTACCACAACACAACATTAGTATGTTGTTGCTTTTGAGGCCATGATGTTCTGCTAATTCCTCTTATTCTTTATCTTTGATGTCGGAGATGCATGCATGTATTCGTCACCCGATAGATACATGCATGGGTTAATTTCTGGAGATCTGAGCTGGTTGCAGTTCTGCACTAACTTTATTGCTCGGTTTATGTTTCTGAGTCATTTGGGAGAAATGCTCAAGTCAATACGGGATGTGGACGCGGTAGTAAAAGGCGGAACTTCCGCTACCAGTTTTTCATAATCGGGGAGTACTGCTTATTTCGTCAGAAAACAAAACAAAAAAGAAAGAAAGAAAAACATGTCAACATCGTCTGTCGTGTACCATGATATCTAGACTAGAATCACTCAACAATATAACACCAATATATATTAATTCACTCAAATCATGGTACAATCTAAGAGGATTTAGAGGGAGTTAAGTAAGAGAAGCAGAGGAATCTAAGCACGGGTAAGAGAAGGAGGAAGATGATTGGTTGAGCTATAATATGTGAAAAAGATATTGTGAACCGTGAGCTGTGGAAAAGCTGCTATGAACTATGTGTTATTGTGAAAAATTATAAGCTGTTTAGTTAAAAAAAGTATAAAACTTACCTCGTCTCTTTATCTTCCTTGAAACAACTATGAAAGAGCTCTTTATTTCCACCTAATTTGAAAAGTCAAAAACCCAAAATAAAAAATAGGGTCTAAGGTGCTTCCAAAACTGTATTATGGAAAGCAGCTGCTTCTAAAAAAGCAAATTTAGATTTTACTTCTTTGGTTGACTTTATTTGAACTTTTTCAAAGCAGAAGCACTTTACAAAAGTCCAACAAAACAGACCCGTCAGTTTTGTTTGATGCCTTGTTCTGATGCTGCGTGGACATTTAATATATCCCACCATATTCCTGTCCCAACAGAGGGCCTCAGAAGCAAGACCCAAACTTCAGCCTGACATTGATCGAGGCCCATGTCCACATCATCCAAATGTTGTTCACAAACAGAGAAGTCCCATCCTAAAAAGATTTATAGTAATCAGCAACATCATCGAGCACAGAATCTAGCACATCATCACAGTCAAAGCACAGTACTATGGATTATACGTTACATTCACAAGCACAGGATCAAGAGCTGTCACGGCCGGCGAGCCGGGGACAACAAGCAAGGATGAATCCTTATCATTATACTTTTTTTCTTTTCTTTTTAAATCAACCATAGGCAAAAGCTTCTATAAGCTGTGAAAAAGATATTGTGAACTGTGAGCCATAGAAAAGCTGCTATGAATTATATGCTATGAAAAAATGTAAGTTGTTTGATTAATATAAGTATAAAACTCATCTTCTCTCTTTATCTCCCTTGAAATAACTATTAAAGAGCTCTTTATTTCCACCCGATTTAAAAAGCCAAAAGCCAAAAACATGGTATAAGATGCTTCTAAAACTGTACTACAGAAAACAACTGTTTCTAAAAAAGCATATTTAGATTTCACTTCTTTGATTGACTTTTAACTTTTTGAAAGAAGCAGCACTTCACAAAGGCCAACCAAACATACCCGTCAGTTATGTTTTTTTTGAGAAAACCCGTCAGTTATGTTGGATGCCTTGTTCTATGCTGCCTGGATATTTAATTTATCCCACCTTATTCCTCTCCCAACAAAGGGCCTCCGAAGCACCAAAGTTCAGCCCAGCATTGAGGCCCATGTTCATGACAATATCCACATCATCCAATGTTGTTCACAAACAAAGAAGTCCGATCCTAGAAAGATTTATATCGGCAACATCATCGAGCACAGAATCTAGCACATCATCACAGTCAGAGCACAATACTACGAATTCTACGTTACATTCACAAGCACATGATCAAGAGGTGGGGTGTCACCGCCGGCAAGCTGGGGACAACAAGGAAGGATGAATCCTCAGCATTGTATTTTTTTCTTCTCTTTTTAAATCAACCATAGGAAAATGGTACCATTCTAATACGGTAGTGCTGCTTACCTGACGCCAGATGTTTCCTCCAACTGTGGACTGCATAAAATATATTGGCCCATCTACGGAACAACGAGGCAGGCTGATGGGCCTTTCCATCCGCTCGATAACATTATGGGCGCAATTTAGGCCCCGTCTCCCCGCTACTCTCCCTTCCTCGGAGACACCTAGCCACTAACTAGGTGGCGTGGAGGACTGCACTGACTAGGGGAATAATATATTTTTCCGCTCGTGCACCCTTCAACAAATTGGGCCGAATTTCATCTTTCTTCTTGGGCCTCCAGAGGATAGCATGCATGTGAAACAATTTTGCTGATATTAACCATGTGCATAGCGTTTGAAAATTAAAAAAAAGTTATATTTCCCAATTGAGGTTTTAAAATTAAATTTCGATTGCGCCAACGCGTTTCTTACAACAAATCCTTCATATCAAGATCCCACTTGGGTATATTTAGAAAAAATATTCACATTTATACTACCAAATATCATAAATACATCATAAAAACATCACATTAACACTACATAAACATCACAAAATATAGCATATAACATCATATGTATACACGTGAACATCACATATATCATGAAATGTAAAAAAATAAAAAAACAGTGAAGTAATTAAATAGAGTCAAATAAAATGAAGAAAAAATGCTACCGAACATCACAAAATATATCCTAGAACATCAATGTATACTACCGAACATTACAAATATACATCGTAGAACACCACATTAACACTACACGGACATCATAAAATATAGCTTAGAACATCATATGTATACTATGTGAATATTACCTATATTATGAAATATAAAAAATGAAAAAATAAAATTAGTGAAGTAATTAATTAGAGTCAAATAAAAAGAAGAAAAAAATGCTAAGGGACAACATGAAATATATCCTAGAACATCAATGTATACTACTGAACATTAGAATTACATCGTAGAACATCACATTTGTACTCGCGGACATCACAAAATATAGCATAATACATCACATGTATACTACATAAACACATATATGTTATGTGAACATCACATGTATAATACATAAACATTAGAAAGTATAACATAAAACATCACATTTATACAACATGAACATTATACATATATATATCCCATGGAGCGTAGAAAATTTTAAAAGTAAAAAAATTAAATTAAAACAAAATATCTATTAAAGTAAAGTAATAGAGAAGAAAAAATAAATAATCAAGAGAACAATTAAATCTACACCTAATAATAAAGAGGCAATATTTTCGGCCATTTTTTTCGTCCATCCATTTTTCTGGTCCGTCTTCCTCTAACTACCGGATAATGAAGAGTTTCTTCTGTCTAGACTTATATATAATATAACCCGTGCACATTCGAATTAGAATAACTCTTATCTAGCATGATATGGAGTCCAATTCCAAAATGTATTGGATTGTGTACGTGACTAGGACTTATAAGCCGTGCTTACATGTGTTGTCTACTCTTTTCAGACCCCAATACATTGTTCGTCTTTCCTGCGCATATAAATTTAGAGTGTCCGTATCTATGTTATCTACAATGGAGGGTTTCTTTTAACCTGTTTTTATTTTTATTTTTTATTGTACTCTAATCCTTGGTCCACCTCTGCATGTGGGTCTGATTTAGGGCAATTCTGGCCGGGTCCGTCCAATTTAAGTTGCCTACGTACGTCTTTGGAACCTGTTTGAATCTGCTCCCCACGTTCGAGTCTTATCCTTTCTTCTAGCCCTTTGCTGGCGTTTGCCTATACTAGACATGCTCGGCTACACGTGTCACGTATGTAGCGAAATATCTACCAACATGTCATACGTGCGCATGTCCCAACGAAACCAAAGTCTACAGGTACATGGACTGTTAATGAATTTTGATGCGTAACGAATTAATTAGTTTGCACATTCACGAGGAATAATCGGACCGTAGGCATGAATAGATGGCAGCTCCTCCTTAAAAAAGAAATATTTTTACGGCGAAGTTGTTGATGCAATTATGATTAGAAATAAAACTTTTCACTTATTATATTCTGGTTCAGCAGATGGTCTAACTAATTAAATATAAAATGAAGTTTTCAACAGTTTTTTTACCTCAGTTTTGAACAGTTTGCTATCAAGTCCCATCTAAATAAATGTCTTTAAGCAGTATGCATGTACCAGTATAATTCTTGTGGGCTAATACCAATAGCTCGTGTCCGATGAAGGTTTACATTCCGATTCTAATACGTTCTGGGACATGTTGCAACGCACGGGCAAGTTTGCTAATAAAAATATAAAACAAGAAAAATAATAAAGGAACAATAAAATAAAAATAACGGTAAATATAAAAGAAAAAGTTAAATAATAGAAAACAAATTATTAAGAAAATTAAAAAGGATAAATAATAATAACAAATGAAAAATGAAAGTATAAAACAATTTAAATAGAAAAGATAAGAAACAATTAAGGAAAAAAGAAATAAAAAGAAAAGCAATAATAGAAACAAGAAAAAAGAAAATAAGAAAATAAGAAAAAATGAAATAAAAATGATGTAAATAGAAAATAAAAACCAAATATAAATAAAAGAGTAAGTAAAAAAAGAGAAAATAAATCAATTAATTATATGAAAATAAATAAAAGAAATATATAATAAATGATAAAAAAGATAAGGGAAAACAAAAATAAAAGAGAAGAAAAATAAATAGAAGCAAGAAAAGAAAACAAAAAGGAAAAAGAAACGAAAGAAAAACAAAAGAATGAAAAAGCCACAGCACTACATCACGCACTAACAGCAAAGGAAAAACAGAAGAAAAAAAAAGCGAACCTGAGCGTCGGTCGGGTGCATCCACCCTGGCCCAACAGCAGCACTTCATCGTGGCCCAAATAGCAGCACTAAAAAAAGCGGTGGCAGTCTCGGGTCGGCCCGTCGACTTGTCGTAACGAAGATCCACGCTTCGCAAGTCTTCCCCTTCATCTATCCTCTTTTCCTTTCTCCCCGTCTTTGTCGTTTTTCACTCCTGTGCGTCCATCCTGCACCGCGCCGCTATCCACCTCACTTGTCGCGGAACGGGAGATAAGGGAGGCATGTGCCTGCGCCCCCATCCACCATGCCCGTTGCCCGTCGACACGAAGGGGAGGCTTGCATCTACGCCTGTGCCTGGATCTATGCTGGATCGTTGCTCTCGACGTCCTCCTGACCCGAGCTTGCTGGCTACCAGCGTTCCCCACCAGACAGGTTGTGGCCTCCGTTGACGCTGTGTTTCGAGTGTTTTAGGCTCCATTTGCGTGCCCTTAAACCCAGCTTGATCTACTTTTTTTTTTTCATCCGGAACAGTGTTTTCCTCTCACAAATTCCTCCAGATTTCTCAAGAATTCCTCCAAACGAAAGGGGCCTTAGACGTTTTAGACTGATGTTTCAAGTGCTTTGTCTAGATGTTGCAAAAGTAGATCTGTGGTGTTGCATTGCATATGTTGCATGATAATATACGCATATTGCAAGCATATGTTTCAATTGTTTTGGACGTATATTTCAAGTATTTCATTTGGACGTTATAGAAATATATTTGGATGTCGCATAATAGGCATCCTAGTAGAGAAATGATTTTTAGAGGCGCCTTCCTTTTTTATCAGAAGCAGTTGTCTTAGCACACCATCACTAACCTTCGCGGAAGGCACTGTAGCTATACAACCGTTGCTAGAAATCAATTTTTAGAGACAGTTTCATTAAGAAATCTGTCTATAAAAATATATCATTTTTAGAGACGATTATGTTAAGAAAACCACCTCTAAAAATGCTATTTTCAAGGACGGTTGCTTATTAGGCGGTTCTCTTAAGACATCCGCCTCGAAAAATGGATTTTTAGAGGCGCTTGTCAACCGCACTTAAAAATAGCTGCAGCAAAAATAAATTCATATCTTTTTTAGATGGAATCGGTGAAGACAAACCTTATATCAAAATTGTAGAGCTCGATGGCATCTAAAACTTTATAGTTGATAAATTTTTTGGTTGATATCATTTAGGGCTCCAAATATATAAATTAAGGCTCAGATTTTGAATTTCAAATTTTTGAATTTTTCAAATGACCTTGGGTGGAGAAATGTTCTATATGAAAGTTGTAGTGGTCGACAAGATCTAAACTTTGTAATTGAAAGTTTTCTCATTTAAGATTATTTATGAGTTAAAATTTGATTACAATATTCATACATATAAATACAAATAGATAGCATCGTGGAACTAGATACAAGTGACTGTGTGCTGTGGCGGTAGGTGAGGGATCACGCGTGGGAGAGGTTGTGGGTTCGAATCACGGGTGTCGGCACTTATTCAAAACAAGTGAAAAATAAATCTTGTGAGCTGTGGCGGGTCCTCAGCCCTTTGGGTTACTTTAGAAATATATTTTTCTTATTTTTATTGGACTCTAAATGATTTTTAAAAATTTTTGAAAATTATTTTTAGGGACGGTTGACTTAAGTCAACCGCCTTAGAGGCGGTTGTCTTAAGAGAACTGCCTCTAAAAATCAATTTTTAGGGGCGATTTTAAAACCGCCTCTGAAAATCACTTATTTTTACAATCACTGGCATAGTAGCGGTTTTAAAACCGTCTCTGAAGATCATTTTTTACCGTCTCTAAAAATGTTTTCTGTACTAGTGCATGTTTCAAGCACATGTTTCAAGTGTTTCAGGTGTTCATATGTATGTTGCGACTGTTTCATCTAGATGTTGTAAAAGTAGATCTCGATGTTGCATATGTTGCTTTGGCTATATATGCATGTTTTAAGCATATGTTTTAAGTGTTTTATCCGTTTTCAGTCTTATGCTGCAAGTGTTTGAACTGATGTTTCCAAAGTAGATCTGGGAGAGCGCATGTTGCAATAGCCCTGGTGGCTGGTGGACAACGCCTGTCCTAGCCGCCTGTTACTCCTGCTGGGCGCCGCCCTGGGTCATCGTGCGGGCATATGAGGCCAGTAGCCGCGCGCGCAGACAGGGTGAGGTGGATACAGCGGGCACGCTCCTATCCGTTACGCCGCGGCGCAGCGGGTAACGATTCTCCTGTTACACGGGCGCAGCGGTCGCTCTTCTTTTACACGGGGACAGACGGGACACAGTAAGTGCGTTCGTATGGGAGCAGTGTCCGGATGCCTGCTATGGCCGGACGTCCGGGCGCTAGCCCTTCTATTTATAATAGGATCCACAAACCTTTTTTTGATTATTTACACGGTACTAATTTTGTTTCCACAATGAGATATCCGAATTTCATTGTGAATAACGAAATTACAAAAGGTTCAAAAACAGTCGCAAGCAGAATCAGCGACACAAAGACTAGCCAGTGACTGTAATCAGCCAGCGATTAGATGCCACGCCGCCAAAAGATACTGAAACAGGCTGGATAGCAAAACGCCAACCATGTCTTGGTTAATTAACACCAACCAGTTTTCAACACTTCACAAGAGCATTGTGGGCTCAATCCTGCGAACTGAGGTGAAACTGGACCTCCACACCTTGTTACACCAGGACACAATTGTGGATCTACGTGCCTATCCTCATTTTACCGGACATGTGCTCCACAAAAAAAATGTTCATGACATATTGACGTGTCTAGAAAAAATTTATGAATGTTACACTCCTTGTTCCTCTCACTGATATAAATCCTAGAATATCGTTACGAATCTCTATTAATTACTAACAGCAGTGTACTCCTGTGGGTATAAACAATAGAATTTATAGGTATAACAATTAAAGGTAATTAATAAAACAGATTACACCATAGTGGTAGACAATAGTTTTAGATATTTCATTGACCATGACAGAGAAGCAAACCTCAACTATAAGTGTGACTAACAAAGAACATGGTCTAGCACCACTCTAATAAGTTGAATTATCTAGAAAATATCAACCTTGTTCATTTTGTATACGAGTGTAAGTGTGACCCACAAATAAGATGCGCACGTTTGTGACACACATGCATTCAAAATGCATATATAGGTAACAATCGAAATGAAAAAATAAAACTCATAATTAACACACGATGAGGTTGTTGTTGATTGTGTCGGTAGCTTCCTCCATGCGCTTATCAAACACCTTCTTGACATTGGCGAGGAGCTCGAGGGGCACATCGTCGATGTCCTTGTGGCTCCCCATGATGTCGTGGAGGACGAGGTTGGCCTTCGCTTTGTCGTTGGCGGCCTTCTCGCGTTTGACCTGCGTTTTCAGCTTGGCGATGCGACCACCTAGGAAGTCGTCCTGGTCCAACATGTTCTTCGAGGAGGAGTCAGTTGCGGCTTACCTCTGCAGCACGACCATGGTCTCCGGCACCGTTGGCCAGAGATGCACACTGACAACACAAGCCTGTGAGGACGAACTAGAGTTTTAGTAGGAAATAATAAAAAGCACAAAAAGGATGGAGAAAATATTAGAAAGACCTAATTCTTAATTACATAATATGCTATTAGATATTAATATAGAGGGAGGACAAGAGATCAAACAACAAATAATATCATTAACTAGCTAATTGTATTATTAAGTAGCTAATTGAAGTAGAGTAATGTGGTAGACTTAGGAGTGTTGGCAGGTGCTGGGACCCTCTCAGCCCCAGCTCCCCTTCCCTCCACCACTGGGTGTTTGACATGCATCTTGAGCTCCACGATACATCGGTGTAGCATTTCTCATGATCCATCGTGTTCTTCGAGGGGTTAGCTACGTACCTCTCCAGGACAACTTTGGCCTCTGGCGTCGCCGGCTAAATGGTCGGCTCCACCTCACTAGCATTGTGCGTAACCATGGGGACGTTGACATCATAGTGGGAGCTCCTCGCCCTTCTGGAGCACCGTGGCATGGTCCCTCAGCAGCACCAGCAACCATGCGTTCTTGTTGGCGATCCATGGGATCTTGACGCTCCGGTGAGCCTTGGTACAACAGAGCAACTCTCGGAATGCTAGGGAAGGAGAGGAAATAAGGTGTTCTTTGTGAGAATGGGGATGGAGTGAGGCTCATTTTATAGCCCGTGTGGGTGTGTGTCTGAACTACAGGTAATTGTGTTTGGTTCCAAACACGGAAGAGGGACAAAGTCTAAACATAGAAGAGGGACAAAGATATTGATATGATGACACAACATAGTTGGGCAAATGATTTTTTTCCTACTAAGATACACCTGTGGATAGGTTCCTAACTTCATTTTACTAGGACATGTGCTACACAAATAAGTGTTCATGACATGATGAGTCGTCAAGAAAAAGTTATGAAACTTGCTCTCACAGAATATGGGCTAGCAACACTCTAAGGGCCTGTTTGGAACGTAGGAATTTCATTGGAATCTCGCAGAAATTTCACAGGAATCAGTTCAATTTCATAGGAAAAACTCAGGAACAAGAATTTTTCCCGTAATCCAAACAGGTCCTAATAAGTTCAATTATCTAGAAAATATAAACCTTGTTCATTTTGTGTACAGAGTGTAAGTGTGACCCACAAATAATATGCGCGTGTGTGTAACACCCTAAAATTTATAATATTTTTAAAATAGGAGAAAATGATTAATTTTGCATTTTTGTGAGTATTTGAATTTAGGAAAATAATAATTTTGTTAAAAATAAAATCAGAAATAGGTCAACAAACATGTATGTGTATTCATGCTGCTGCATAATATTTTGTATTGCTTGGTTTGAAGTCGGATTTTAAATTGAGTTGAATTTGCATTTTGAAATAGCTTTAGAAAAATTGGAAAAAAAAGAAAACGAATTTCCCTTCTTTTTCCCTTTCCCTGCTTTCGGCCGTAGGCCTACTTCCGCGCCTGTGTTCCTTTGCTTCAGCGCGGCCCAGCTCTCCTTCAGCTCTCCCGTGGCCGTTCCAGCAGCGCCGGCTCATTACTTCCCCTCCGTAGGCCGCCGCTCTCTCTCCGCTCTTGGGCCGCACCGGCATGTTTTTCCTCTCTTCTCCGCATGGGCCGAAGCCCAGCAAGATGGCCCAGTTCTTAGTTGCGCCCGTGCCACGCTCTCTCCTTTCCTCCCGCTGATAGCTAGGCCCCAACTGTCACGGCCTTCTCCTTCCTTCGTGTCGTGTCCACCTTGGACAAGACTGCGCCGACGTCGTCAATGTCTGGCTCCGCTACGCCGCGGGTGCCGTGTCGTCCAATCTCCCGCGCCTCTTAAATACCGCCCGTTCCTGCGCCGCCTCCCTATCCCATCTTGCAGCAAGAATTTGCCCTCGCATCGAGCTCGCAGCTGCCTAGCCCTAGCGCCGCCGCCGTTGACGGGGTCATGCAGCTGCCGTGCGCCTTCGTCGCTTCCCCGCATGTTTCTTTTGGCTTTTGTGAGTTCCCCATCCTCTCCTCTCTCTCCAGGACCTCCCCGTTCAAAGAACCGTGCACTCTAGGCTCTAAACCGAGAACTCCGGTGAGTCGGCCATGGTGCCGCCGCGACAGTCTTTTTTGGTCGGCCGGCATCATCTTTCCTCGCCTGATCCGTTTTGGCTCGTTAGATCGGGATCCAACGGCCGGTATTCAATGATAACGATTTGGCTGGCCCATTTTGCAAAAAGGTCCCTAGGGTTTTTAATTATAGAACCCATGGTCCCTAGCGTCTTTCTAGATTTTGTTTTCTTCTTTTGAAAGCGTACTTTGTTTTCGTTTACATACAAAATATGTTTTTAGCTATTTACAGTTTTGCCACTAATCTTGTTTTAGCCATAAAATCTCCGTTTTAACTCCGATTTGATCCGTTCAACTTGTGTTAGGTTCGTAATTCCATAATCTAGATATTCATACTACTGTTATGTAGGTTTTCAATTTTTAAAATTTGAGGTTAGATTTAATCTATTATTTTACTAAAGGAAATCTTGTTTAAATCATAACTTCTTTATTTTAGCTTCGATTTTTATGATCTTCGTGTTTGTGTGTTCGTAGCGGGACTGTAGATTCGTTTTCCAAACTTTTCATCTTTATTTTATGCTGTTGGTGTACTGTTCTAATCTATAGCTTTTGTTTGCTATGCATGATTACTCCTGGATGCTTGTATGTTGCTGTGATTATCGAGTATAGACGGTGAGCAATTCGTGGGAGATCAAGGGTACTACTTTGATGAGCAAGATCAGCAGGAGTACTTTGCTCAAGGCAAGTATATCATGGGATCATCCTTGTTTCCTATTTACTTTAATACATTAAATTCATGTTGCATGTGCCACCTTGATAGAGATTCCCTAGAATTGAACTTATACCTTGTCACCTACGGGATATGCATTAGGTAGCTTTGCTAGTGCTCAATTAAACCATGATCTTGTAACTTGACTAATGGTATATGCAATAAACATTAAAATATGACTTTTTAGCAACTTGAAAACAGGGGGCTGGAGTATTTAGCTACTTTCTAAATGCTTCAGATTCCTCTCTTTAAGGACTTATCTATAAGTGATCATCCAGGACTTACAGTACAGCTGTGAGGGCTACATGGATCTGGCTTTAGCTCAGTATGAGGACCTTTTCAATCTTGTTAGAGGTTACCTTTATGGCACAAAAGGGGTGTGTTCCAGGTTGGATATAGTGCGGCATTTGTCCGTCAGTGTATAGGCTGCGCGTCATTGTGTCTGTTGGAAGGGGAGCCCTACATTTGTAGGCTACAGAAACCTAGCGGCCCTAACTTGTTACATGAACCTTTGAAAGACTTCATAGTGACCCCTGCCTACTCACCTTAGAAGTGTTTTGGGAGTTGCAAACCTAGGCATATGGGTATCACGACTCGCAGTGAAAGTATACAACCTCTGCAGAGTGTAAAACTGGTATATCAGCCATGCTCACGGTCACGAGCGGCCTTGGAACCCTATGCTATTCATTACTCATGTTTACATTGATCATGTGTTTTGCATTGGGAATTGAAACAACTTGTTGCTACTCTTAAGCTAAAATTGTGACAACTAAAAGCTAAATGCTGTTAAACCTATGTCAAGCCTTTTGAGCCTCATGAACCCCATGTTACACTTATTGAGTATGACATGTACTTACACTTGTTTATTTTCATTATTTGGATAAAAATCCCGGATGGGTAACAGATGGCTATGGTAATGATGATTTCCCCGAGGATTACTAGACTTATAGTCAACCAGTTGACATCCCTGTGATATGGAGCTTTCGCGAGAGATCTTTTCTTTATACTTCTGCTATATTTATGTGAAGACTCTATCTTATTCGTGATATAATAAACACTTGTGATGATACTATTTATAATTTATCGGCTTATGTGTGTGACTGATCTCTGGGCGCGCATAAGATTTTGCATCCCATTTTATCCTTAAAATTGGGTGTGACAGATTGGTATCAGAGTTGTGTTGACTGTAGGACGTAGGTCTAGTTAGCAATGGTCGTTTTAGATTGTTTGCTTCGCTCATTTCATGCTTTCCGTCTCACCCTTGTTATTTGCTAAAGTTTTATGCTTCTTTTGCCTTACTCCATTATGAAAATTATTACTTCTAATCTAACTAAATCTAATTCTATAGATGCCTTGTGCCAGTAAGACTGCCCACATCAGCACTGGAGGGTACTATCCGCCTCGTGGTTTGTCCATGGAGCCTGAGGAGGAGTAACCCTAGGAACAAGAATTTAATTCGCCAACACCTGTACCTACGCCTGAGCTAGTCTAGGAGGTACCCAAAGAAGTCGAGGTCATCTTATTGTCCGATGATGATGAGGAGGAAGACATCGTTGAAGAGGATGAGCCGATCCCTCCACTAGGATGGACGACAAAGGTTTGGTATAAGCCGGGGTGTGAATCCTCTATTTCAGTACCACCGACTCATGGGGATTCTTTTGGACCTACTATGGAGATTGGGACACAGCTGTGGAGTACGTTTGCAATGAACATACGCACCCTCTAGAAGACACCTATTGGAAGACCTGGGTGCGCATCTCCATCAAGGACGAACAGAAGGGCGCACACCAGTTGGACTCAAACTATGCACATCATGCTCACCGTGCCACCATGGGGGACAACATAGAAGATGCAGCTGCTGCATCATGCATGGGTCTCCGTGGTCGTCGATTCGAGGATATGAAGGATGATCAATATCGATTCCTCCCTCGCCAGCACCCAGAATTGGAATGGGCAATGATGGACCCGCAGGGCATGGATCCAACTACCCAAGTGATGGTATACTTTGTCTATGAGTCCGTAGCAAAGATTCACCGACTGGAGGATCAGTTGAAGGCACATCAAAAAACCATTAAGAGACACCAACAAGTGATAGATGAGCAAAGGGTGTGCCTCAACCTGCCAAAGATGTACGAGGAGCTTCCCCATAAGCCTCTCCCATAGATGTTGGAGTCCATTTTATGTAATAAAACAATAGTAGAACGAGTCAAGTTGAGTCTAGTCGAGTCTATTAGTGCGGTGTGAACATTGGTGTGCCTAGTTGATTTGTTATTATGTTTACATGTGAGTTGGATTTTTGTAATGAGTACTAGAACTTTGTGGGCATGTCCAAAAGTTCCAAAGTTAAGAATATTAAAGTTTGAGTCAATAAATAAATAGTTGGGTTGATACATCTTGTTCTCTTGGATCTCATTTTTGGAGCAGTCTGCACTTATCTCAATGCCAATTAAAATCTACTCAACCACAAATTATGAAAATTTTATGGGAATAACTAGACTTAAGTATCTTTCCAATGCCTCTGGAATCACCCTCATATCTGATCTGGTTTGTAAGATATCTCTGTTTCAAGATAAAGTTTTGTGTAGTCTGGAATTTGGAACAGTTTCGGTTGTATCCTATTTTTGAGTAACCTACCGACAGAATCTGGGAATATGGTCTGAATAAAAGTTGTAGATAATTTCTTAAGATTTCCAAACATATAAAGTACGTCTCCTTTGGATGTTTGGAACTCAAGATATGACTGTTTTACCGAGCTGCTGATGTTGGAACTCATCCAGAAAATTTTCAGAATGTGTTCTATCTTGGAAATCTCTAAATTTTGAATATTTGTGTTGGATGTCAGATGTCTGGAAGAGAAAGAGGCCGAGGTCGTGGAGGTGTTCTCCCACATCCACCACCACACCGCCACTAACAATTGAGCAACTTCTAGCAGTGCAGACACAACTCATGCAAGCATTGTTACAGAATCAGCAGAACCATCCAGTTGGTGGAGCACCTTGTGACAAGCGTGGTGAATTCTTGAAAGGCCGTCCCCCAATGTTCTCTCATGCTATTGATCCACTGGAAGCAGATGATTGGCTTCGTGCGGTGGAAAAATAGCTCGACATAGCGCAGTGCGATGATCAGCAGAAGGTGTTGTTCGCTTCAGGACAGCTCCAGGGAGAAGCTCAAGACTGGTGGGAGTCATTCGAGTATGGACGTCCCACCAATGCTCCTCCTATCACCTGGCAGGAGTTTAGAGAGAATTTCAGATCTTACCACATACTAGAGGGATTGATAGAGCTCAAGCACGAGGAATTTAGGGCTCTGAAGCAGGGATCCATGTCCGTAACTGAGTACCGTGACAAGTTTGCTCAGTTGTCACGTTATGCTTGAAATTAAGTGGCTGATGATGCCGACAAGCAGTGCCATTTTCTCAAGGGTCTGTATGATGGTCTGTAGCTCCAGCTTATGTCTAATACATACCCCAACTTTCAGACGCTGGTGAATCGCGCCATTGTTATTGACAATAAGCGCAAAGAAATGGAGGCCAAGAAGAGGAGGCTTCAGGGACAGGCCTCTGGGAGCAATACTCATCCACGTACCAATCCTCAGTAAGGCTTCTAGCAGAGGTTCCAAAGACCACCTAATCAGTGGAATCGTGGTCAGTACCCTCAACGCAACCCGAACCAGCAGCAGAATGGCAATCAACGTCACCAGTAGTAGAGTGGTAAGCAGACACCATGACAGGGAGCTCCTAACAACACTCCTATGAAGACTAGTGCCCCTAGCACTCCCAGCAAGTGTTTTTGTTGTGGTAAAGAAGGTCACCTGTCTTATAACTACCCAGAGAAGCCCAACCAACAAACCCCCTAGAGGCAGAGTAGCAACCAGAAGCCATCACATTATAGGAAGGTGAATCATGTGTCTACAGAGATGGCACTTGCTGAACCAGAAGTCATGCTCAATACGTTTGATATTAACTCAACTCCCGCCACTGTTCTTTTTTATTCTGGAGCTTCGCATTCATTCATATCACAAGCATTTGTTAGAAACCATAGCATACCCTTATGTGCCATGAAAGATCCTATATTAGTAAGCTCACTAGGGGGTAGTATGCAAGCTTCTTATCATTGTCTTTCGACTAGTCTATCCTTAAGGGGGGTAGAGTTCAAAGTGAGCCCCGTTGTGTTGAGAACATTCTGTATTGATATGATTCTAGGTATGGATTGGATGAAGCAACAACAAGTAGTCATTCAGTGTCAAGTGAAGGTAGTTGTTGTGACCGCACCGAATGGGGATAGAATCAATGTCGATGTGGTAGTACGAGCACTACCAACAGCTACAGTGAACCAGCTTGATGATAACATCAACAAGGAGGACCTAGTGGTGGATGAATTTTCAAATGTGTTCCCCGATGATTTGCCAGGTATGCCACCTGACCATGACATTGAGTTTATTATTGAATTATTACCTAGAACTGCACCTATAGCTAAGCGTCCATATAGAATGGGGGTTAATGAATTAGAGGAACTTAAGAAACAAATAAAGTAGTTACAGGAGAAAGGTTTTATTCGTCCTAGTTCGTCACCTTGGGGAGCACCAGTTATATTTGTTGATAAGAAGGATGGTACTCAGAGGATGTGTGTTGATTATCAATCACTCAATGAGGTTACTATCAAGAACAAGTACCCTCTACCTAGAATTGATGATTGTTTGATCAGTTGAGAGGTGCTTGTGTTTTCTCTAAGATTGATCTTCGTTCTGGCTATCATTAGTTGAAGATTCATGCAACTGACATACCTAAGACAACTTTTACTATGAGGTATGGTTTGTACGAGTACACCGTTATGTCCTTTGGTTTGACCAATGCACCTGCCTACTTTATGTACTTGATGAATAAGGTGTTCATGGAGTTTTTGGATAAGTTTATGGTGGTATTCATCATCGATGATATATTGGTATTCTTCAAAATAGAAGAAGAGCACACTGAACATCTAAAGTTGGTCTTGCAAAAGCTTAGGGAACACAAGTTGTATGCTAAGCGAAGGAAGTGTGAATTCTGGTTGAAGGAGGTTTCTTTCCTAGGCCATGTTGTCTCTAATGGTGAATCATAGTAGATCCAAGCAAGGTGAAAGATGTATTGAATTGGAAACCACCAACCGATGTGGGAGAGATTCATAGTTTCTTGGGATTGGCTGGATACTATAGAAGGTTCATAGAAGGTTTCTCTAAACTTGCCAAGCCTATGACAACTTTATTGGAGAAAAATGCCAAGTTTGTGTGGTCTGAGAAGTGCCAGGCTAACTTTGAAGGGTTGAAGAAGAGGTTGACTACCGCTCTAGTGTTGGTTTTACCAGATTTGAACAAGAGCTTTTTGATCTATTGTGATGTATCTCGTTAAGGTCTTGGATGTGTTCTTATGCAAGAAGGAAGAGTAGTGGCCTATGCATCCTGACATTTGAGAAAGCATGAGCTAAACTATCCTACTCATGACTTGGAGTTATCAGCGGTGGTTTATGCTCTGAAGATTTGGAGGCACTATCTTATTAGGACACAAGAGTGACATCTATACTAATCACAAGAGTCTAAAGTACATTTTCACTTAGACGGATCTGAATATGAGACAACGTCGATGGTTAGAGTTGATCAAAGATTATGATCTAGAGGTACACTATCATCCTGGAAAGGTGAATGTTGTTGTCGGTGCTCTTAGCAGGAAGAGTTATGCCAATGAGGTGCAAGTGACACCAATGTCAAGTGAGTTGTGTGTTGAATTCGAGCAACTAAATTTGGGTTTTGTCACTAATTCAGTGGAGTTGGTGCTGGAGCCTAAATTAGAGTAAGAAATACGTAAGGGTCCATTACAGGATGCGAAATTGAAAGAGATAGCGGAAAGCATAGTGGTTGGTAAGGCACCGGGTTTTTGTATGGATGATAATGGAACGCTGTGGTTTGGGAAAAGACTATGTGTGCCTAAGGATAAGGCAATACGAGAGGCAATTCTTTGTGAGGCACATGAGTCTGCTTACTCTATTCATCCTAGAAGTACCAAGATGTATTTGGATTTGAAAGAAAAGTATTGGTGGTACGGACTGAAGAGAGATGTTGCTGAATATGTTGCTCTATGTGATACATGTTAGAGAGTCAAGGATGAGCATCAAAGACTTGCAGGATTGCTATAACCAATAAAGATACCTAAGTGGAAGTGGGAAGAAGTTGGTATGGATTTTATAGTTGGGTTACCACGTACTTAGAGAGGGTACGATTCAATATGGGTGATAGTGGATCGGTTAACTAAAGTTGCTTATTTTATACTGGTCAAGACTACTTATAATGGACCGAGGTTAGCTCAATTACATATGGAGAGAATAGTGTGTCTGCATGGAGTTCCCAAGAAAATTGTGTCTAATCGAGGTACCCAATTTACATCTCATTTTTGGCAGTAAGTACATAGCTCGTTGGGAACAAAATTGAATTTTAGCACAACATATCATCCTCAGATAGATGGGCAAACTGAGAGAATTAATCAGATATTAGAGGATATATTAAGAGCTTGTGCATTGCAGTACGGTACAAGTTGAGACAAGAATTTGCCTTATGTAGAGTTCTCATATAACAATAGTTATCAGAAGAGTCTCAATATGGACACCTTTCAAAGCTTTGTATGGACAAAAGTATAGAATCGTGTTGTTTGGAATCAAATGGGAGAAACTCAAGTGTTTAGACCAGATGTTTTAAGAGACGCAGAAGAGCATGTAAGGATGATCAGAGATAATTTGAGAGTGGCTTAGTCTCGATAGAAGAGTTATGCGGACACTAGGAGAAGAGAATTGGTTTTCGAAGTAGGGGATTATGTTTACTTGAAGGTGTCACCTATGAGAAGTGTGAGAAGGTTTAACATGAAAGGGAAGTTAGCACAAAGGTATATTGGACCTTTCAAGATTTTAGAGAGACATGGAGAAGTAGCTTATCAGTTGGAATTGCTTGAGAGTTTGTCAGGTGTACATGATGTGTTCCATGTGTCTCAACTAAAGAAGTATTCGCGTGTACCCGAGGAGCAGATACCAATGGAGGAACTTATAATTAAGGAAGATCTCACTTATGAGGAGTTTTCAGTAAGGATTTTGGAGATGGCAGAAAGAGTTACAAGGAGCCAAGTTATAAAGATGTGTAAGGTTCAGTAGAATTGGTATACAGAAGATGAGCCTACTTGGGAAAGAGAAGAGGATCTAAGGAAAACATAACCGTAGTTATTTGAGTAAGCATCGTCTGAATCTCGAGGATGAGATTCATTTTAAGGGGGTAGAATTGTAACACCCTAAAATTTGCAATATTTTTAAAATAGGAGAAAATGATTAATTATGCATTTTTATGAGTATTTGAATTTAGGAAAATAATAATTTTGTTAAAAATAAAATCAAAAATAGGTCAACAAGCATGTATGTGTATTCATGCTGCTGCATAATATTTTGTATTGCTTGGTTTGAAGTTGGATTTTAAATTGAGTTGAATTTGCATTTTGAAATTACTTTGGAAAAATTAGAAAAAAAGAAAATAAATTTCCCTTCTTTCCCCTTTCCCCGCTTTCGGCCCTTAGGCCTGCTTCCGCGCCCGAGTTCCTTTGCTTCCACGCGGCCTAGCTCTCCTTCAGCTCTCCCACGGCCGTTCCGATAGTGCCGGCCCATTACTTCCCCTCCTGCAGGCCGCCACTCTCTCTGCTCTTGGGCCGCACCGGCGTGTTTTCCCTCTCTTCTCCGCACGGGCCAAAGCCTAGCAAGACAGCCCAGGTTCTCAGTTGCGCCCGCGCCATGCGCTCTCCTTTCCTCCCGCTAACAGCTGGGCCCTAGCTGTCAGGGCCTTCTCCTTCCTTCGCGTCGTGTCCGCCTCGGGCACGACTGCACCGACGCCGTCCGTGTCCAGCTTCGCTACGCCATGGGTGTCGTGCCGTCCAAGCTTCCGTGCCTCTTAAATACAGTCCGTGCCTGCGCCGCCTCCCTATACCATCTTGCAACAAGAATTCGACCTCGCATCGAGCTTGTAGCTACCTAGCCCAAGCGCCGCCGCCATTGATTGGGTTGTGCCGCCACCATGTGCCTTCGTCGCTTCCCCGCACATTTCTTTTGGCTTTGGTGAGTTCCACGTCCACTCCTCTCTCTCCTGGGTCTCCCCGTTCGAAGAACCGTGCAATGTAGGCTCTAAACCAAGAACTCTAGTGAGCCGGCCATGGCGCCACCGCGATAGTATTTTTTGGCCGGCCGGCGTCATCTTTCCCGCCTGATCCGTTTTGCTCATTAGATCGGGATCCAACGGCTGATATTCAATGATACCGATTCGACTGGCCCGTTTTGCAAAAAGGTCCCTTGGGTATTTAATTATAGAACCCGTAGTCCCTAGCATCTTTCTAGATTTTGTTTTCTTCTTTTGAAAGCGTACTTTGTTTCGGTTTAGATCCAAAATACATTTTCAGCTATTTACAGTTTTGCCACTAATCTTGTTTTAGCCATAAAATCTCTGTTTTAACTCTGATTTGATCCGTTCAACATGCGTTAGGTTCATAATTCCATAATCTACATGTCATACTATTGTTATGTAGATTTTCAACTTTTAAAATTTGAGGTTAGATTTAATCTATTATTTTACTAAAGAAAATCTTGTTTAAATCATAACTTCTTCGTCGTTGGGTCCGATTTGTGTGATTTTCGCGTCTGTGTGTTCGTAGCGAGACGTAGATTTGTTTTCCAAACTTTTCATCTTCATTTTATGCTATTGGTGTACTATTCTAATCTATAGCTTTTGTTTGCTATGCATGATTGCTCCTGGATGCTTGTATGTTGTTGTGATTATCGAGTATAGATGGTGAGCAATTCGTGGGAGATCAAGGGTACTACTTTGACAAGCAAGATCAGCAGGAGTACTTTGCTCAAGGCAAGTATAGCAAGGGATCATCGTTATTTCCTTTTTACTTTAATACATTAAATTCATGTTGCATGTGTCACCTTGATAGGGATTCCCTAGAATTGAACTTATAACTTGTCACCTACGGGATATGCATTAGGTAGCTTTGCTAGTGCTCAATTAAACCATGATCCTTATAACTTGACTGAATGGTATATGCAATAAACATTAAAATATGACTTTTTAGCAACTCGGAAATAGGGGGCTGGAGTATTTAGCTACTTTCTAAATGCTTCAGATTTCTCTTCCTAAGGACTTATCTGTAAGTGATCATCCAGGACTTATAGTACAGCTGTGAGGGCTACATGGCTCTAGCTTTAGCTCAGTATGAGGACCTTTCTGAGCTTGTTAGAGGTTACCTTTATGGCACAAAAGGGGTGTGTTCCGAATTGGATATAGTGCGGCCTCTGTCTGTCAGTGTATACGCTGCGCGTCATTGTGCCTGTCGGAAGGGGAGCTCTACATTCGCAGGCCACAGAAACCTAGCAGCCCTAACTTGTTAGATGAACCTTTGAAAGGCTTCATAGTGACCCCTGCCTGCTCACCTTGGAAGTGTTTTGGGAGTTCCAAACCCAGGCATATGCGTATCACTGACTCACAGTGAAAGTGTACAACATCCGCAGAGTGTAAAACTGCTATATCAGCCGTGCTCACTGGTCACGAGCGGCCTTAGAACCCTTATGGAATAGATGAAAACTAAGAATTATCTGTTTATGCTATTCATTACTCATGTTTACATTGATCATGTATTTTGCATTGGGATTTGAAACAGCTTATTGCTACTCTTAAGCTAAAATTGTGACAACTAAAAGTTGAATGCTGTTAAACCTGTGTCAAGCCTTTTGAGCCTCATGAACCCCATGTTACACTTGTTGAGTATGACATGTACTTACGCTTGTTTATTTTTATTATTTGGATAAAAATCCCGGATGGGTAACAGATGGCTATGATAATGATGATTTCCCTGAGAATTACTAGACTTGTGGTCAACCAGTTGATGTCCCTATGATATGGAGCTTTCCGCGAGAGCTCTTTTCTTTATACTTCCGCTACATTTATGTGAAGGCTCTGTCTTATTCGTGATGTAATAAACACTTGTGATGATACTATTTATAATTTGTCGACTTATGTGTGTGACTGATCTCTGGGATGCACATAAAATTTTGCATCCCATTTTATCCTTAAAATCGGGTGTGACAGTGTGTGACACATGCATTCAAAATGCATATAGGCAACAATAATATGAAGTAATAAAACTCATAATTAACATACGATGAGGTAGTTGTTGATTGTGTCCATAACTTTCTCCATGCTCTTCTCCAACACCTTCTTGTCCGCACATCATGCTTCTCCAAAACATTCTTGACAACACCGGCACGTCAGCTACCATTGGTGGTGCCATTGCAAACGGTGGATCCATCGGTGGCTCCTGCAGTGGCACCAGCAGCAGCTCGGGTTCCAGCGCCGCGGCGGCTGCACATACAGCGGTGCGTTCGCCACCATTGGCGGCGCCACCATCAGTGGCTCCTGCTACGACAACACAAGCACCACCGCCGCAGCTTCTTCCAGTGCGAGCGGTGGCGGAACAACCACAGCTGCGGCTGAGGTGAGCGAGTTCATGCCCTCGTAAACCCTTTCGGTCGCTATAGACTTATTGCGATGCCACTTTCTATGAATTTTACATCATCGGTCGCTGTAGCGACTTTTAACGACCGATTTGTAGTCACTACAGATTGGCTGTGGTATAGTGTTAGGGGTGTTGGCAGGTGCCGGGCCCCTCTCAGCCCCATCTCCCCTTCCCTCCACCACAGGGTGGTTGACTTGCATCTTCAGCTCCACAATACATCGGCGTAGCATTTCTCATGATCCATCTTGTTCTTCGAGGGGTTGGCTACACACCTCTCCAGGACGACTTTGGCCTCAGACAGCACCAGCTAGATGGTTGGCTAGACCTCACCAGCATTGTGCGTCACCGTGGGGACAGAGACATCATAGTGGGCTAGAGAGCTCCTCGGCCTTCTAGAGCATGTTGTCGTGGCCCCTCAGGGACACCACCAGCCACAACGTTCTTGTTGGCGATCCATGGGATCTTGACGCTTCGGTGAGCCTTGCTGCAACAGAACAACTCTTGGAATGCTAGAGAAGGAGAGGAAATAAGGTGTTCTCTCTTGGTTGGTGTGAGAATGGGGATGGAGAGATGCTCATTTTGTAGCCTGTATGGGTGTGTGACTGACCTACATGAAATTGTGTTTGGTTTGTGTTTGGTTCCAAATACGGAAGAGGGACAATGTATAAACACAGAAGAAGGACAAAGATATCGATCTGATGACACAACATAGTTGGGCAAATCAAAAAATATTTTTTCCTACTAAGATCACTGTTCACCTAAACGGTCGTTTAGCCCGTTTAAACACCGTGTAAACGCTACACGGTGGTGCGCCGTTTTCGTTTAATCATCCATTTACCCCATTTAATTGGCCGTTTAGCCCGTTTAATGGGACGTTTTGTCTAAATAATGGCTAAACGGTAGGTGGCCGACTGTTTACCAGTTTAGCGTTTAGGAAAACACCGACTAAGATACACCTGTGGATACATGCCTAACTTCATTTTACTAGGACATGTGCTACACAAATAAATGTTCATGACGCGATGAGTCGTCAAGAAAAAGTTATGAACTTGCTCTCACACAATATGGTCTAGCACCACTCTAAATAAGTTCAATTATCTAGAAAATATCGACCTTGTTCATTTTGTATACGAGTGTAAGTGTATGACCCACAAATAAGATGAGCGTGTGTGACACATGCATTCAAAATGCATATAGGAGCCAATCAAAATGAAGTAACAAAAATCATAATTAAGACACGATGTGCACCTTCTTGACCGCATATAGGAGCCACGTGGTTGTTGTTGATTGTGTCGGTAGCTTCCTCCATGGGCTTCTCCAACACCTTCTTGACAGCACGTCATGCTTCTCCAACACCTTCTTGACAACACTGGCACGTCGGGTACCATTGGCGGCGCCATCGCAAACGGTGGCACCATCAGTGGGTCCTGCGACGGTGCCATCAGGGGCTCATGCGGTGGCAGTAGAACAGCTCGGGTTCTAGCGGCGGCGGCTGCTGCACAAACAGCGGCGCGTTCGCCACCATCGGTGGCGCCATAGCAAGTGGCGCCACCATTAGTGGCTCCTGCTGTGACGACACAAGCACCGCCGCCACAGCTTCTTCCAGTGCGAGCGGCGGCAGAACGACCACCGCTGCAACCGAGGTGAGCTTGTTCAGGCGCTCATAGACGGAGCTCCTGAGCATGTTCCACCTCCGCCCTGACGGCGGCGGCGAGCTCGGGGGCCAGGTCGTCAACGTTGCTGCTGCGGCCGAGGCTGATGTCGTTGAGGATGAGGTTGACCTCGAGCTGGCAGGCGGTGGCCTTGTAGCTCTCGAACTGTTTCCCCATCTTCTTTAAGGCCTGGCGCAGGAAGCCCTCGTTGTCCAGCCTGTACGTCTCCTTGGAGGCCAGAGGCAGCTCTAAAAACTTCTGCGTGATCTTCTTGGCCACGTCAAGCTCCTCCTGCCACAACGCCGGCTGGGCGTTAACGGGGCTGTACACTACCATGTCCACAGGGATTTTGCAGAGGATGGAGAGCTCCTTGGCCTTCTCCAGCAGCGTGGCGCGGCGCTTCCGGAACGTCGCGTTCCGCACGGCGTTCTGGACGATCCTTCGGATCTTGAGCTTCCCTTGATTACGAGGCATGGCGCTAGGCGAGGATCGAATCCCCATGGCGCCGGCGGCCGGGAAGCAATGCAACAAAAGCACAAACTCTCTTTTCCTGTGAGGACAACACTGACAATACTGGTCTCTAAGGACGAACTAGATATTTAGTAACACTGACAACACTGTCCTGTGAGGACGAACAACTACGTTAGAATTGCACTTCACTATCAGGTTCAAAATACTTCATCACTGTCGGGTTTTGAACCAGTACAATTATACCGGTAGTAATGAGGGTAAGCTATCACTGTCAGTTCCTACAAACCGGCAGTGTTCTTCAACTTCACTGCCGGTTCTTTACACAACCGGTAGAGTTCAGTTTCACCAATACTGCCGGTTCATAAGATCCACCCAGGTAGAGTTCATTTCCACCAACACTGTCGATTTGAGTTTGAACCGGCAGTGTTATCGTACGAATCACTGCCGGTTTATTACAAGAACCGGCAGATGGCTAATCCAATGCTACCGGTTTGTGGCTCCAGCCGGCAGTGATGTTTACGACAACATTGCCGGTTTTATGCTAACCGGCAGTGATGTCACGTTCACATTTTATTGTTTTATAATTTATTTTAATTTATATTTTTTCGTGGAATCAGGTTTCACTTTATATACGCTACTTAGACGACAGGTCCATCAATATTAAATATTACAAATGTTACTGTTACAGTTCAAATGTTCTTATCAAGATCTCGATCCTTCAAAATAAAAAAGAAATGTTCTCGGACTTCACAGATTGTGCAATGCTTCTCGGACTTCTTACAATAATCTAGCGAGCTGCTCTGGGCCACACTGGTCCTTGAACTTCACGGATTGTGCAATGGAAAATACTCCATCTTTTTCCAATACATCGGCTAAGATGAATTTTGCTAGCTCCGATTGCAGCGCGACGATCTCCATGTCTAACAGCCTTTTGTGGTTATATTTCTTGCGTTGTCGTTCAAAAAAGATAATATCCAAAGAGGAATCGGTAAATCATTTTGTTGAATGATTAACAGACATAAATGAAATGGGGATTATACACACCAACTTACCGGCTTCTTCCGATTTTCCGCCGATGTAGCGAAGCATTGCCCACATTACATAAAACTCGCATTCATTGTTTCCCGCCGGTTGTTTTAGGTACTTTCCCTCCATTTCGACAACCTTGAATGGGACCTGCGTCCCACCGATATGTCTTCTTTGACACTGAGCAAATATTAAAAGGAGAAACGTTAGAAAGCGGTATATATGATTATAAAATAATATGTTATTAGGATCGCTTACTAATTCAGCACTGCCACCAAGTGCATCCAGATGATGAAATGATTTTTTCTTCGAGTCCCACACCTCGATTAGATTTTTGGCAAGATTAACACAAATGAAGATAAAATAGTGGCTGCATTCACAGAATCCTAATTATCGAATAATCTTAATGAAAAAAGAAGTATAAAATTAAAAACCGAGAACACATACTCGCAGTTGTAGGCTAGAAGCATGTGGGTTTTGTTCTTCATCTTGAATTCGTCGAAAACAACAATCAATCTCTTTTTTAGGTCTTACATGTCACATCCATGGAGGCCTAGACATGTCTTCTCATTGACTCGCAAGGGGTCCAAGAAGCCTATGTTATTCCATTTGCTTTTTAGAATGCAAAATTTTGCTATACACCTACATAAAATCATGGGAAGTGCTCAAAAGTTCACAATCTGTGTTCCGAGAGAGTAGTTAATTGTAATATCGTGCGTGTAGGGTACTTACATAGTCCACGTCATCAACATTTGTGTATCGAGAGAGCGTTTCTGGTATAGCTGGAACAAGCACTCCCACTCGACATTGAATTTCTCTTCTTCAAGATAATTAAAAATATGTGGCGAACGGATAATAACCTCAAAACCAAAGTCCTCCGTCTCTATTATTTGCAGCCATGTAATATTCATGCAACTGGCGCATATATGTTGTCAAATTTTTATACTCGTGATCGGGAACCAAAAGATTGCCCCTTTCATACTTCATTGCCGGTGTTATCGTCCCTTGTACATCATAATAGATGGTCGCGGACCTCTTCCATGGTTAATTTGGGGTTGTCTTCGATAAACTTATGTATCTTCGCTAAATCTTCATTGTGTATTTCATCGACTATTATTGTAGTAGTACTGATTCTGTGTTTGCCTTTCGAATTCAGACTTCAACAAAAATGGAGTCAGTGAGGCACATAGATTGAAGAAACTAATACAATCTTCCTTCGAGATGTGTGCTGTAAATTTTCCTTCCATCAAGTTTATAAAGCTGCCATTGAACGACCTTTTTCTTTTTTGTTGGTCCACTTTGGGAGCATTAGCGACTGAATCCAAGGACCTTTTCTGCGACTGTGATGATGCCTTTGATCTTTGTTTTGGGATGAGGTGGAGGAGGAGGAGGAGGATGACGACGATAATTCTATTTTCCTGGGGCTGATGAAGTTGGAGGAGGAGGAGTCTTCTCTTTTCTCGAGGCTGAATGAAGATGGAGTCGGACTAGGAGGAATAGAAGGAAACCTCTGTCTTCTCGGGGGTGATGGCAAGGGATGAGGAGGGGAGTGATCTCTGTTGGGAGATGGTGAGTGATCATCGTGGGTGGGCGAAGACTCGCAATCGTCCTCATCATCAAAGGACAATTGGTGGATCAAGATTAATGAAGCGCTTGCGCCAGGCCACTTGAGAGCCCTTGTTATGACCAAGTTTCGGCATGTCTTCCGCTACGGGGTACTCAATGTGTATCTTGTTATACTTCTTATTAAGTATTCTATCAATGGTGACACGAGCGTACCCCTATGGAATTAGGCAGCCATTAATGGTCCCATCTCCCGCAGGCCAGGCCTAGGTCGAGCGCCACCTTGTCCTTTGTCCATTCTTGATGGATATACAACTTGACATTGACGGGTTCAGTGATACTGTCCATCGGATGAGGCACATTCGCATCTTCTTCATCGAGCGGGGTCGATCCGTAGCTGCTGTGACCCCTAAACTGTGGGCTAAAGGAAGTAGGAGTAGGGTTTTGTGGTACTCCTGAACCCCTTGGACAATAAAATTTGATGGACTCGTGCTTCAATAGTCGCCTCAATCCGTGCATCCATTCTTTCTTCCATCTATTTTAGTCACCTCAAATACTCTGCCTCCTGATCCGCTCTACCCCTCGAGCGGCTTCAGTAAGTGTTAGATTCTTGGGGGAATGCTAGTTTCCAAGGAACAACACCGGTTCCTCTAGTGCAACCAGGGTGCTCCTTGGTTCCGAGTGCTTGGGTGAGCATGTCTTTCTCCCTATTAGAAGTGCGAGTCCCTTGCCTCACCTCCTTAGTTACCTAGGAGATCCTCTGGATGAATTCGCTCATGGGTTGATTTGTGGAGCTAAAGCTCCCATCCTCTGCATGGCGTACATTCCTCCCCATACATTATATTACTGATCTTGGCTCCCAATCGGCTGGTCTCAACCTGAACGCCTTCCTCAGCAAGGCGATCCACCTTTTCAAGTTCTGCTTCAAATTCTAGGCATCTTTTTGGCATAGCCACGAGAGCCGAGATGATGAGGATTCATCGCTTTCTGCGAGTTCTCCTTATTCTTCCTACTTAGTTCTAAGTACTCCTCGGATAACCTGTATTCCTTAAATCATTCCAGAAGTCCTTCTGCTTGCTAAACTGTCCACCATCGAAATCTAGCTCTTTATTTTAGAGGACAAAATTCTTGTACAATGTCCCCTTAAAATTCTTGAAGCACGTCCCTATGATTTCTTTTGCTTTTTTCTTGACTAGATTTTCCGCCGATGTAGCGAAGCATTGCCCACATTACATAAAACTCGCATTCATTGTTTCCCGCCGGTTGTTTTAGGTACTTTCCCTCCATTTCGACAACCTTGAATGGGACCTGCGTCCCACCGATATGTCTTCTTTGACACTGAGCAAATATTAAAAGGAGAAACGTTAGAAAGCGGTATATATGATTATAAAATAATATGTTATTAGGATCGCTTACTAATTCAGCACTGCCACCAATGCATCCAGATGATGAAATGATTTTTTCTTCGAGTCCCACACCTCGATTAGATTTTTGGCAAGATTAACACAAATGAAGATAAAATAGTGGCTGCATTCACAGAATCCTAATTATCGAATAATCTTAATGAAAAAAGAAGTATAAAATTAAAAACCGAGAACACATACTCGCAGTTGTAGGCTAGAAGCATGTGGGTTTTGTTCTTCATCTTGAATTCGTCGAAAACAACAATCAATCTCTTTTTTAGGTCTTACATGTCACATCCATGGAGGCCTAGACATGTCTTCTCATTGACTCGCAAGGGGTCCAAGAAGCCTATGTTATTCCATTTGCTTTTTAGAATGCAAAATTTTGCTATACACCTACATAAAATCATGGGAAGTGCTCAAAAGTTCACAATATGTGTTCCGAGAGAGTAGTTAATTGTAATATCGTGCGTGTAGGGTACTTACATAGTCCACGTCATCAACATTTGTGTATCGAGAGAGCGTTTCTGGTATAGCTGGAACAAGCACTCCCACTCGACATCGAATTTCTCTTCTTCAAGATAATTAAAAACATGTGGCGAACGGATAATAACCTCAAAACCAAAGTCCTCGTCTCTATTATTTCAGCCATGTAATATTCATGCAACTGGCGCATATATGTTGTCAAATTTTTATACTCGTGATCGGGAACCAAAAGATTGCCCCTTTCATACTTTATTGCCGGTGTTATCGTCCCTTGTACATCATAATAGATGGCCGCGACCTCTTCCATGGTTAATTTGGGGTTGTCTTCGATAAACTTATGTATCTTCGCTAAATCTTCATTGTGTATTTCATCGACTCTTATTGTAGTGTACTGATTCTGTGTTTGCCTTTCGAATTCAGACTTCAACAAAAATGGAGTCAGTGAGGCACATAGATTGAAGAAACTAATACAATCTTCCTTCGAGATGTGTGCTGTAAATTTTCCTTCCATCAAGTTTATAAAGCTGCCATTGAACGACCTTTTTCTTTTTGTTGGTCCACTTTGGGAGCATTAGCGACTGAATCCAAGGACCTTTTCTGCGACTGCGATGATGCCTTTGATCTTTGTTTTGGGATGAGGTGGAGGAGGAGGAGGAGGATGACGACGATAATTCTATTTTCCTGGGGCTGATGAAGTTGGAGGAGGAGGAGTCTTCTCTTTTCTCGAGGCTGATGAAGATGGAGTCGGACCTAGGAGGAATAGAAGGAAACCTCTGTCTTCTCGGGGGTGATGGCAAGGGATGAGGAGGGGAGTGATCTCTGTTGGGAGATGGTGAGTGATCATCGTGGGTGGGCGAAGACTCGCAATCGTCCTCATCATCAAAGGACAATTGGTGGTCAAGATTAATGAAGCGCTTGCGCCAGGCCACTTGAGAGCCCTTGTTATGACCAAGTTTTGGCATGTCTTCCGCTACGGGGTACTCAATGTGTATCTTGTTATACTTCTTATTAAGTATTCTATCAATGGTGACACGAGCGTACCCCTATGGAATTAGGCAGCCATTAATGGTCCCATCTCCCGCAGGCCAGGCCTGGTCGAGCGCCACCTTGTCCTTTGTCCATTCCTGATGGATGTACAACTTGACATTGACGGGTTCAGTGATACTGTCCATCGGATGAGGCACATTCGCATCTTCTTCATCGAGCGGGGTCGATCCGTAGCTGCTGTGACCCCTAAACTGTGGGCTAAAGGAAGTAGGAGTAGGGTTTTGTGGTACTCCTAACCCCTTGGACAATAAAATTTGCTGGACTCGTGCTTCAATAGTCGCCTCAATCCGTGCATCCATTCTTTCTTCCATCTATTTTAGTCACCTCAAATACTCTGCCTCCTGATCCGCTCTACCCCTCGAGCGGCTTCAGTAAGTGTTAGATTCTTGGGGGAATGCTAGTTTCCAAGGAACAACACCGGTTCCTCTAGTGCAACCAGGGTGCTCCTTGGTTCCGAGTGCTTGGGTGAGCATGTCTTTCTCCCTATTAGAAGTGCGAGTCCCTTGCCTCACCTCCTTAGTTACCTAGGAGATCCTCTGGATGAATTCGCTCATGGGTTGATTTGTGGAGCTAAAGCTCCCATCCTCTGCATGGCGTACATTCCTCCCCATACATTATATTACTGATCTTGGCTCCCAATCGGCTGGTCTCAACCTGAACGCCTTCCTCAGCAAGGCGATCCATCTTTTCAAGTTCTGCTTCAAATTCTAGCATCTTTTTGGCATAGCCACGAGAGCCGAGATGATGAGGATTCATCGCTTTCTGCAAGTTCTCCTTATTCTTCCTACTCAGTTCTAAGTACTCCTCGGATAACCTGTATTCCTTAAATCCTGCCAGAAGTCCTTCTGCTTGCTAAACTGTCCACCATCGAAATCTAGCTCTTTATTTTAGAGGACAAAATTCTTGTACAATGTCCCCTTGAAATTCTTGAAGCACGTCCCTATGATTTCTTTTGCTTTTTTCTTGACTAACTCCTTGTCATACTTTGTTGGAAAGTGAAATACTCTAGGATCTTGATATCCCATATGTAATCCTTCTCACTTTTGGGAACCCTCCATGGGTCATCATCTTTCCCAATCCACTTTCTGTACCTAATCGGGATGAAGTCCCTAACAAGTAACCCGATGATAGTCTTGTATTTGATCAAAGCTATAGGCGGTGAGAGTGGATCCCCAAATTCATCGAACTCAGTAATGTGCCAGTGTGCATTCCTACCAATAGGAATCTTTGACATGCCTCACTTGGATCTGGCCTTCCTGCTACCCGAACCCTCTGGCTCCTCGGCCGGCGGAGGCTCCTGCTAGAGACACCAAGTAAGCTATGACCCTCTCAATTGATTAGCGTGTGTGGCTACATAGTCACATGATACCAAAGTTACCTGGCCATCTTGATCATTTTGACCTAGATCGAGCAGGCCAGGACGGGGTCCATGGCTGCTTGTTCTCACCAGTCCTGATTGGCACCATCACCGTTTGTCGGATCATGCGGCTCTCTCATCCCAACAATATCAGCCGCTTCTTGTTGCCGATCTGTTCTTCGGCGATGGGGTAACAGGCAACGATGAGTCATGGCCGTGACACGATCGTGGTTAGTTTTGGCTGCAGACAACTATTAATAGCATATGTTCATATATATATATATAATATGTTTAATGCAAAGTATAATAATAAGTCCACATACAACAAAGTCAAATAATAGCATATGTTCACCTAGAACAAATTCATTGTTTGATTGACCACATACAACAAAGTCCACCCACTATTCTACGAAACTAAGCCTACATCAACTTCCAAAGAAGAAAAGCAATGACCATAGTCATAAATAAAAGCATGACATCTTTCCAAGACCAAGGAGCAATTCTCCTAATCTTCACATCTCTGGCGGGTGGCTTCTCTTCAATCTCTAGTGCCAGCGGATGGCCATGGTTTGCATTCATTGGACCATAGTAGGCCGGTTGCCCATGGTTTGCAAGGTAGGCCGGATGACTATAGTAGGTCCTCAAAGCTTCTGCTTCTGTGTTGTACTTTTTGTGCAAATTACCAGGGTAGCGATTGACTTGAGCATAGCAATCTTCCGAGGTTTGATAAATCCCAGCAATGTGACCAACATGCACTACATACCATGCCATGGTTGCCTATACATTTAAGTAAATTAGGCATGTGGTAAGTGGTAATGGTAACTCACTGAACAAGAGTTATTATTCAAGTTATATGGCCAAACTAAATCTATTTAATGTTCTTTATCCTTGACATGATAAAAAATTACCTAAATAATGGGACTATTTATTATTCGGAGATCAATGTGGTTTAGTAATCATACTTGCTAGCATGTAGCATCATATGTCATTGGTTAATAGTTAGCAACAGGGGTGCTCATGTGAATTTCTCAAGTAAGCAAGCATACTTTACTTTGGATAGGCATGGACACCCTAGCCTGTAACAAACAAAACATTGAAGTAGGTTGCTAGGATTGCAAATAAAAGCATGTTACTCATCCTCCAAGCAATCCAGGTTATATTTTAAATGAATATTTTGCAGGGCTGCAAAGTCTATTTTACTAAATCACATAATGCACATAAAATACTCACTTTGCAATCATTGATCATGAGAGAAAGTAAAATAGCTTATTATGTGCATTGCTTTGCTAGTATTGCTTGTCGCTGCTTCAATAGTTGAGAGATGCTTTTTGGGAATGAAGATTGTCAAAACAACTTTGTCTAATCGCATGGGTGATCAACACTTTAGTCATAGACTTATTTACTATATAGAGAAAGAAGAAATGAAGAAAGTGACCAATGAGGCCATGGTTCAACGTTTCATGACAATGGAAGGAAAAGGGCGTAAATATGATCTCTGATAGGTAATGCAATGCATCTACTATTAATAGAAAATTCTATAGTTTATTTGCTAAATAACCTGATCTATCTATTTTCTTTCCTTTTAGGCTAGTGGGATCTTCATCATGGTCTCCTGGATCACATATTATGCTAAATAGGGCATGTTTTGTTCATGATTTTGGGATTCTATCAATGATGACTACACTAAAGTGATCAATGCTGTCTTCTTTTTGTTAAATGGTGAGTGTTATGTTTGGACCAAAATCTCATATCTATTGCTAGAAGTCAAATTTGATATTAAAATATGGTAGTTGCACATTAGTTATGCTATTTTTGATTGAACATCATATCGGTTAGTGTAGTTATAAATTAAGTGGTGCACCCCAATCATTTTGCTCTAGCTTCGCTCCTTACCAGTAGTACACGAATACCCAAGAAACACAGTCACATACTGTCACTTAAAGTAGACATAAGTCAACTTTTTTCTTCTTAGAAGTGAATTGGTAAAAAATGTGTTACACAAACGTTCCTCCTGGGTTCAAGTAAGCAGCAACACCTCTACTGATTCAAGTAAGCAGCAACACCGTGGGACATTTCATTAGACACATAGTGGACATTGAGCCACGCACTCACTGTGGGGGTGGGAAAGCAGTTGTCCGTGCACTCCTGAAGGCCTCGGTGGTGGGAGTGCAAGTGTGGAGGAGGAGGGGCATGATTGGCATCGTGGACGAGGAACGAGGGCACGAACGCCGCGGTGCTCTGACTTGGGGCGGTGGACGGCGTGGGGCAGTGCTCTAGCATGGGGTAGTGCTCCGGCGTGGGGCAGGGCTCGAGCGTGTGGTGGTGGACAGCGTGGGGTGGTGCTCCGCGCGTGGGGTGCTACTTCGGCGGCGCAGGGGGGAGGGGCTGGCGCAGGGATGAAATGAATTTGGATAATTTAAACCCGCGCCTCTTTTATACTAGTAGCTCATCACTGTCGGTTCGGATTGTAAACCGACAGTGATGGGGTACATGACTGTCGGGTCATTCCCTAAACCGGTAGTGATGCGGTGTAGTAGTTAGGTGTTAAGTAGGATAACTTTTCATTTTGTTTCGAACTCCTCCTAATGGTGCACAACGGTTAAGACCGCTCAACTTAGCCTCTGAGACCCGTGTTTGGTCCCAGGCGGCCCATTTTTTTTTGTTCTATTTTATAAATTATTAATTTACTTCAGGAAATAGCTCATCACTGCCGGTTTTGATTGTAAACCGACAGTGATGGGGTACATCACTGGTGGGTCATTCCCCAAATCGGCAGTGATGTGGTGTAGCAGTAGGTGTTAAGTTAGGTCTTAAGTAGGATAACTTTTCATTTTGTTTTGAACTCCTCCTACTGGCGCGACAATTAAGACCCCTCAATTTAGCCCTCGAGACCCGTGTTCGAGTCCCAGGTGGCCCAAAATTTTTTATTCTATTTTATAATTTATTAAGTGGCCTAAAGGTCAAAAGGAAAAAATGAATAACCCTTGGCACACATCCTATACTAGCGCAGCGGTAAAGTCTCTGAACTCTGCAGCCCGAGACCCGAGCTCGAACTCGAGGGCTGGCACAATTTTTTTAATTTTTTATATATCACTACCACTTTTTAAAATAAACCAGCAGTGATAACCAACATCATTGTCAGTTTATACTCATCAATGCCGGATTTTTAAAAACGACAATGATGTTTATATATGTTAAAAAATTTCTTTTATATACTGAATAAATAGAAGCATATGTATTCCTATGTCGAAATGGCTTGAAATTTTTTTGGCAAGCTTGTACACCCAAATTAAGACCCCACACATGATCTTAGGTTTTTCTGATCAGTTTTTTTATTTATTATATTTTTCTATGTGCTGAATGAGACAAAAGAGGGTGAATTTCATCTTGGACCCAATAATTTTTTTCATCCACCTCCACAAAATTCTTATCCCTAGGACACATTAGAGCCTGTGTAAAAGTTTGGCACCATTCCAGATCTTTTCGTGGGTAGACTCAGTTCAACCTATAATTAATCGGTGTCGTTGCGCGGAAATTCAATTAAACCTCAGAAAGTAGCAAATCATCTTTGGAAAATCCCAAACTAGGTGTTTCCTTCACACGTGGCACGTGTAAGCCTAAGAAAAAGTTTGAGACAAATACGACACCAGAATGCGTATGAACCACAGAAACCTTGATAACCTATGTGTATAGTCATGGTTCGATGAAAGAGTATATGTACCTCTATGAACCATGTATACTCTGCCTATGTCGAAATGGCTTGAATTTTTTTTGGCAAGTATGTACACCTAAATTAAGACCCCACACAGGATCTTAGGTTTTTTTATCAGTTTTTTATTTATTATATTTTTCTCTGTGCCGAATGAGACAAAAGAGGGTGAATTTCATCTTGGACCCAATAGATTTTGTCATCCACCTCCACAAAATTCTTATCCCTAGGGCACATTAGAGCCTGTGTAAAAGTTTGGCACCATTCCAGGATTTTTTATGGGTAGACTCAGTTCAACCTATAATTAAACGGCGTCGTCACGCGGAAATTCAATTAAACCTCAGAAAGTAGCAAACCATCTCCGAAAAATCTCAAACTTGGTGTTTCCTTCACACGTGGTACGTGCAAGCCTAAAAAAAGTTTGAGACGAATACGACACCGGAATGCCTATGAACCACAGAAACCTTGATAACCTATGTGTATAGTCATGATTCGATGAAAATGCACATGTATCTCTGTAAAAGCATGTATACTCCGCCTATATCGAAATGTCTTGAAATTTTTTTGGTAAGCATGTACACCCAAATTAAGACCCTACACAGGATCTGAGGTTTTTCTGATCAATTTTTTATTTATTATATTTTTCTCTATGCCGAATGGGACAAAAGAGGGTGAATTTCATCTTGGACCCTAATAGATTTTGTCATCCACCTCCACAAAATTCTTATCCCTAGGACACATTAGAGCCTGTGTAAAAGTTTGGCACCATTCTAGATCTTTTTGTGGGTAGACTCTGTTCAACCTATAATTAAACGGTGTCTTCGCACGTAAATTCAATTAAACCTCAAAAAGTAGCAAACCATCTCCGAAAAATCCCAAACTAGGTGTTTCCTTCACACATGGCACGTGGAAGCCTAAGAAAAAGTTTGAGACGAATACGACATCAGAATGTATATTTTTAGTTGCCCAACAAATGTTACACGAATTACATGCATGACAATAATTAAACACACAAAGTCGTACAAATTAAAATTAGAACCCAATTAAACTACGACATTGAAAACAACCTAATAAACATTAATTACTATCGGAATCACTATCGGGTTTGATCGGGCCACGCACACTAACATGCCTCAATAGCCATATATGGTAATTGATGTCACACATTATGTATCCGTTTGTATCGATGAAGTCCAATGCCCGTATGAGTGCACTCTCTCATGCCTCACAATACCAAAAGAATGGTCGACCATAGATGTAACCTACTGAATGACCACTACCCCTAGTAGTAATCTTTATGCAGTACTGGTGTCCTTCTACAGTGAGTTGGCCGAGGTTACCATTGTAGAGTCCCAATCGTACCCGAGTTGTTCCGTAGCTTGGTCTAGAACGGCCCACAAGCCACATGCAGCATAGGTAAGGTCCTGGAGCGCAATCTGCATGTGGAGAAAAAGAAAAAAATTAGAGAATATTATTACAATAATAAACAACAAATAACTACAACTCAGGTATAAGTGACCATTTTACCACATCCGCACGGTTGTAGCTCGCAAACCATTCGCTTGCTTGCGGGACGGGGATATCACCAGCATTCAAAGCAAATGCCTTGAAGTGCGAGAAATTAGGCACATCATAGCAAACACATCGAAGTACCTCTAAATAGATGCGCACAACACTGAATTGGGCGCTTATCAAGTCTGGGCTCTGTCTTCTCGTCTCGTGGATATGGTTCCGATGATTTGCACCCCTCAAAGGGATGGAAAAACTGAGTTCACATGTCCATAGCCGACCACTTGCATTAGATGTCGTGTTCTCGATGATGTCTGAGATAAAGAACCAGCTAAGTGCTATTCGTAGCCAATCCATTGGGGATATAGTCTGCGACATATATATGCAACAATGATATTAAACTAATTACACTTATTTGTTAGCATAAAAAACAAAAGATGTTGGAAAATATTTCATACAATAGCTAGAATAGGGAACTATGGAATGGCGACATTAGGAGCGAATGGCTTATCGCCAGGGTGGAAACCTGATTCTTGTGGTGGGGGAGGTCCGTTGTTCATACCACCTGATCGATAAAATGCCAAAAAATATGAACATAAAATATATGCACAAAAAATTCTTCCAAGTAAAATGTGGCAACATAATTAAATACAGATCGAATGTAAGGAATAAGAATATATATAAATATAGAATGCAAAGAAACATGAATATAAATATAGATAGAATATTGGAGAAGACAACATATCAATACCATTGAAAAATGCAGGAGCCTTGACCAAATCACGTAGAGAGAGTGGATTTCTTGAGAAGTGAGAGTGAAACGTGAGAAATGAGACTGTGAGAGTTCGTGGGTGGGTGGGATTGATGTATGTGGCCGGCGATTTGTTTTATATAGGGGGCATGGATATCATTGCCGGTTTTTAAGTAGAACCGACAGTGAAAGTTAATATCAGTGCCGGTTTGTAAGTAGAACCGACAGTGAAGGTGCTTATATGTAAAGGATATATTTATTTAGATAGTACAGTGAGAAAGTTTTAACAACAATGATATATTTATTTAGATAGTAATGAAATACATAAAAAATAACAAAAATATTAGAAATAAATTACATATACGATAACAAAGACCTTACACTAAAATTCCATATACGATAACAAAGACCTATTTGCGTACATGTCAATGTTACAATCAATTAGTATCAACACATTATAATGTAACCACTTTAGTAGCATTCTTCTAGCACCAACTAGGGGCAAACAGCAGCACCGAGGTGGTCTACGAGCTATACCGGTTGGAGATGACAAGGTGGCATCGATGAATCCACCTTGTCTGTATATGGCTTTTTTCTAGATGAGCACCGCAGCGGATGGCTCTGTGAACCTCACGGCATCTCCAATCTTCAGCGTTGGTCTATCTTTAGTGCATTCTTCTAGTACCTCTTGTGTGCACCATTTTGGTGGACTACGACGCATAACGATATCTGTGGTTTGTTGTGAGAGGAAAATATTGTATCATGGTTGATAAGGCCTGGCTGAAACCAACATGCATGGAGAGGACAGCTCCTGGCCAAGGGCCATTTTATAGGGGCTAGCAGTCGTGGTACATTTTTATTTCTGAATTAAAGTTGTCGGGGTAGGTGGGAGCACTGTTCTAACTGTTGTGGTCAGTGGGAGCACTGGTGGCATGTGAAGAGCATCTACACATCACTGTCGGTTTTAGTTTAAAAACCGACAGTGAATGGAGCCTTCTGTGTCGGTTCGAGCAACCGACTGTGAAGAACCAAAACCGGTAGTGAAGGGCCCTGCCGCTATCGCAACCAATTAGGTGTTAAGTAGGATAACTTTTTGTTTTGTTTTGAACTCCTCCTACTGGCGCAACGGTTAAGACCCCTCAACTTAGCCCCCGAGACCTGTGTTCGAGTTTCAGGTGGCCCAAATTTTTTTGTTCTATTTTTATAAATTATTAATTTACTTTGGGAAATAGCTCATCATTGCTGGTTTTGATTGTAAACCGATAGTGATGGGGTACATCATTGTCGGGTCATTCCCCAAACTGGCAGTGATGTGGTGTAGCAGTTAGGTGTTAAGTTAGGTGTTAAGTAGGATAACTTTTCGTTTTGTTTCGAACTCCTCCTACTGGCGCAATGGTTAAGACCCCTCAACTTTGCCCCTGAGACCCGTGTTCGAGTCCTAGGTGGCCCAAATTTTTTTATTCTAGTTTATAAATTATTAATTTACTTCGTGAAATAGCTCATCACTACTTGTTTTGATTATAAATCGACAGTGATGCGGGTATATCACTGCTGGGTCATTCTCCAAACTGGCAGTGAAGTGGTGTAGCAGTTAGGTGTTAAGTAGGGTAACTTTTAGTTTTCTTTCGAACTCCTCCTACTGGCGCAACGGTTAAGACCCCTCAACTTAGCCTCCGAGGTTCGTGTTCGAGTCCCAGGCAGCCCAAATTTTTTTATTCTATTTTATAATTTATTAAATGAATTTTCTCTATGCACCTTCTTTCTCTCGTGGCCTTCTTAGCATTCCTCTTCAGTCTCGGCCTAATCTAGAGACTAGAACAATACACGCATCAAGTAAATGGATCACTCAATAGTCAACACACAAGCCACAGGCATAGCCCGTGTGGGTGTGTGGCTAACCTATAGGTAATTGTGTTTGGTTCCAACACAGAAGAGGGACAAAGTATAAACATAGAAGAGGGACAAAGATATCATATGATGACACAACATAGTTGGGCAAATCAAAAAATATTTTTTCCTACTATGATACACCTGTGGATAGGTGCCTAACTTTATTTTACTAGGACATGTGCTACACAAATAAGTGTTCATGACTCGATGAGTCATCAAGAAAAGGTTATGAAACTTGCTCTCACAGAATATGGTCTAGCACCACTCTAATAAGTTCAATTATCAAGAAAATATCATCCTTGTTCATTTTGTATACAGAGTGTAAGTGTGACCCACAAATAATATGCGCGCGTGTGTGACACATGCATTCAAAATGCATTTGGCAACAATCAAATGAAGTAATAAAACTCATAATTAACACACGATGAGGTTGTTGTTGTTTGTGTCCGTAGCTTCCTGCATGCGCTTCTCCAACACCTTCTTGACCGCACGTCATGCTTCTTCAACTACCTTCTTGACAACACCGGCGCGTCAGCTACCATTGGTGGCGCCATTGCAAATGGTGGCACCATCAGTGGCTCCTGCGACGATGCCATTAGGGGCTCCTGCGGTGGCACCAGCAACAGCTTGGGTTCCAGCATGGCTGCTGCTGCACATACAGCGGTGCATTCGCCACCATTGGTGGCGCCACCATCAGTGGTTCCTGCTGTGACGACACAAGCACCACTACCGTAGCTTCTTCCAGTGTGAGCGGTGGTGGAACGACCGCCGCTGTGGCCGAGGTGAGCGAGTTCATGCGCTCGTAAACCCTGTTGGTCGCTATAGACTTATAGCGACGCCATTTACTATGACTTTTACATCGGTCGCTATAATGTTATAGCGACCGATCTGACTTTTAGCAACCGATTTGGAGTCGCTACAGATTGGCTGTGGTATAGTGTTAGGGGTGTTGGCAGGTGCTGGCCCCCTCTCGGCCCCATCTCCCCTTTCCTCCGCCATAGGGTGTTTGACTTGCATCTTCAGCTCCACGATACATCAGCATAGCATTTCTCATGATCCATCTTGTTCTTTGAGGGGTTAGCTGCGTACCTATCTAGGATGACTTTGGCCTCTGACAGTGCTGGCTAGATGGTTGGTTCGACCTCACCAGCATTGTACGTCACCATGGGGACAGAGACATCATAGTGGGCTAGAGAATTCCTCGGCATTCTGGAGCACCTTGGCGTGGCTCCTCAGGGACACCACCAGCCACGCGTTCTTGTTGGCGATCCATGGGATCTTGATGCTCTAGTGAGCCTTGCTACAATAGAGCAACTCTCAGAATGCTATAGAAGGAGAGGAAAAAGGTGTTCTCTCTTGGTTGGTGTGCGAATGGGGATGGAGAGATGCTCATTTTATAGCCCGTGTGGGTGGGTGGCTGACCTACAGGAAATTGTGTTTGGTTCCAAACCCGGAAGAGGGACAAAGTATAAACATAAAAGAAGGACAAGGATATCGATCTCATGACACTACACAGTTGGGCAAATCAAAAAATACTTTTTCCTACTAAGATACACCTGTGGATATGTGTCTAACTTCATTTTACTAGGACATGTGCTACACAAATAAATGTTCATGACACGATGAGTCGTCAAGAAAAAGTTATGAACTTGCTCTCACACAATATGGTCTAGCACCACTCTAATAAGTCCAATTATCTAGAAAATATCAACCTTGTTCATTTTGTATACGAGTGTAAGTGTATCACCCACAAATAAGATACGCGCGTGTGTGACACATGCATTCAAAATGCATATAGGCACCAATCATACTGAAGTAACAAAACTCATAATTAAGACACGATGAGGTTGTTGTTGATTGTGTTGGTAGCTTCCTACATGCGCTTCTCCAACACCTTCTTGACCGCACGTCATGCTTCTCCAACACTTTCTTGACAACACCGACACGTCAGCTACCATTGGTGGTGCCTTCGCAAACGGTGGCACCATCAGTGGGTCCTGCGATGGTGCCATCAGGGGCTCCTGCGGTGGCACCAGCAGCTGCTCGGGTTTCAGCGGTAGCGGCGGCTGCACAAACAGCGGTGTGTTCTCCACCACCGGCGACGCCATAGCAAGTGGCGCCACCATTAGTGGATCCTTTTGCGACCACACAAGCGTCGTGCCACAGCTTCTTCCAGTGTGAGCGATGGCAGAACGACCGCCACTGCGGCCAAGGTGAGCGAGTTTAGGCGCTCAGCTCATAGACAGAGCTCCTGAGCAAGTCCACCTCCGACCTGATGGCAGCGGCGAGCTCGGGGGCCAGGTCATCAAGGTTGCTGCGGTGGCCAAGGCTGATGTCGTTGAGGATGAGGTTGACCTCGAGCTGGCAGGCAGTGGCCTTGTAGCTCTCAAACCGTTTCCCCATCTTCTTCAAGGCCTGGCGTAAGAAGCCCTCATTGTCCAGCCTGTGCGTCTCCTTGGAGGCCTCAGGCAGCTCTAAATACTTCTGCATGATGTCCTTGGCCTTGTCAAGCTCTGGCGGCTAGAACGCCGGCTCGGCGTTACCAGGGCCTTACACCGCCATGGCCACAGGGATTTTGCAGAGGATGGAGAGCACCTTTGCCTTCTCTAGCAGTGCGGCGTGGCACTTCTAGAATGTCGCGTTCCGCGTGGCGTTCTCGACGATCCATTGGATCTTGAGCTTCCCGTGATTACGAGGCATGCCCCTGGCCGGCGGTCGGAATGCAATGCAACAAAAGCACAAACTCCCACTTTTCCTGTGAGGACAACACTGACAACACTGGCCCATGAGGACAAACTAGATATTTAGTAGGAAATAATAAAAAGCACAAAAAAGATGGGGAAAATATTAAAAAGACCTAATTCCGAATTACATAATATGCTATTAGAGATTAATATAGTGGGAGGACAAGAAATCAAACCACAAATAATATCATTAACTAGCTAATTGTATTATTAATAAGTAGCTAATTGAAGTAGAGTAATGTAGTAGACTAAGGGTGTTGGCAGGTGCCGGGCCCCTCTCAGCCCTATCTCCCCTTCCCTCCACCACATGGTGTTTGACCTGCATCTTCAGCTCCACGATACACCGGCGTAGCATTTCTCATGATCCATCGTGTTCTTCCAGAGTTAGCTGCGTACCTCTCCAAGATGACTTTGGCCTTTGGCTCTGCCGGCTAGATGGTCGGCTCGACCTCACCGGCATTGCGTGTCACCATGGGGACGGAGACATCATAGTGGGACAGAGATCTCCTCAGCCTTCTGGAGCACCTTGGCGTGGCCTCTTAGGGACAGCACTAGCCACGCGTTCTTGTTGGCGATCCATGGGATCTTGATGCTCCGGTGAGCCTTGCTACAATAGAGTAACTCTGAGAATGCTAGAGAAGGAGAGGAAATAAGATGTACGCTTGAGGAGGAGTCAGTTGCTACGTAAAAGCTGCACCATGCACGCGTGTGTGACACATGCATTCAAAAATCAAAATGCATATGTGGGCAACAATCAAAATGAAGTAATAAAACTCATAACTAACACACGATGAGGTTGTTATTGATTGTGTCGGTAGCTTCGCTATGCGCTTCTCCAGCACCTTCTTGACGTTAGCGAGGAGCTCTAGGGGCACATCGCCGATGTCCTTGTGGCCCAAGATGACGTCGTGGATGATGAGGTTAGCCTTCGCTTCATCGTTGGCGGCCTTCTGGGGTTTGACCTGTGTCTTCAGCTTGACGATGCACCCAATAGAAACTCATCCTGGTCCAACATGTTCCTCAAGGAGGAGTCAGTTGTAGCGTACCTCTACAGCATGACCGTGGTCTCCGGCGCCACTGGCCAGATGGTTGGCTCGGCCACACTAGGCCGTGCATCACCATGATGACGATGGAGACATTGCTGAGGGAGGATGTACTCATGTGGTATAAATTATAGCATTTCTATGTATTCCAATGAAAGTTAATTAGACAAACAAGCATCAAAGCTGGACAATAATTTTACTCAATTCTTTAACCACGACATAGGAGTACACCTTAGTTTTAAGTGTGACTAACACAAAATATGGTCTTGGCACTACTCTAATAAGTTTAATTATCTAAAATGTCAACCATGTTCACTTTATATAGTGTAAGTGTAATTCACAAATAAGATGCGCTCTTGTGTGACACACGATGCAAGATGGATATATAGGCAACAATCAAAATGATGTAATAAAATGCATAACTCACACATGATGAGGTTGTTGTTGATTGTGTTAGTAGCTTCCTCCATGCGCTTCTCCAGCACCTTCATGACGTTGGCGAGGAGCTCGAGGGGTACATCGCCAATGCCTTGTGGCCCTAGATGACATCATGTAGGACGAGGTTAGCCTTCGCTTCGTCATAGGCGGCCTTTTGGTGTTTGACCTAAGTCTTCAGCTAGACGATGCGCCCATCTAGGAATTTGTCCTGGTCCAACGTGTTCTTTGAGAGGAGGAGTCAGTTGCTGCATACCTCTATGGCATGACCATGGTCTCCGGCGCCGCTGGCCAGACGGTCGGCTTGCCCCCCAGGCAATGCGTCACCACGACGATAGTGGAGACATCGCTGAGGGCGGATGTACACATGTGGTATAAATTATAGCATCTATGTATCCAATGGAAGTTAATTAGATAAAAAGAGCATCAAAGCTGGAAAATAGTTTTACATAATTCTTTAACCACGACATAGGAGTACACCTCAGTATTAAGTGTGACTAACACAGAATATGGTCAGCAAACCACTCTAATAAGTTCAATTATCTAGAAAATGTCAACCTTGTTCACATTATATGAGTGTAAGTGTAACTCACAATAAAGATGCGCTCATATGTGACACATGATGCAAGATGCATATATAGGCAATAATGAAAATGAAGTAATAAAACTCATGACTAACACACAATGAGGTTGTTGTCAATTGTGTCGGTAGCTTCCTCCATGTGCTTCTCCATCACCTTCTTGATGTTGGCGAGGAGCTCGAGGGGCACATCGTCGATGGCCCTTGTAGCCCTAGATGATGTCGTGGAGGACGAGGTTAGCCATCACTTTGTCATTGGTGGCCTTCTGGTGTTTGACCCAGCAACTTTAGCTCGGCGATGCGCCCACCTAGGAACTCAGTCAGTCTAGGTCCAACATGTTCCTCGAGGAGGAGTTAGTTGTTGCATACCTCTATAGCATGACCGATGGTTTCTGGCGCCACTGGCCAGACGGTCGGCCTAGGCCCCACTAGGCCATGCATCACCACGACATAGGGTACGCCTCTATGTATTCCAATGAAAGTTAATTAGATAAACAGAGCATCAAAGTTGGAGAATAGTTTTACATCATTCTTTAACCACGACATAGGGTACACCTCTATATTAAGTGTGGCTAACACAGAATGTGGTCTAGAAACCATTCTAATAAGTTTAATTATCTAAAAATGTCAACCATGTTCACTTTATATAGAGTGTAAGTGTAACTCACAAATAAGATGCGCTCTTGTGTGACACACGATGCAAGATGCATATATAGGCAACAATCAAAATGATCTAATAAAACTCATAACTAACACATGATGAGGTTGTTGTTGATTGTGTCGGTAGCTTCCTCCATGCGCTTCTCTAGCAGCTTCTTGATGTTGGCGAGGAGCTTGAGGGGTACAACACTAATGTCTTGTGGCCCTGGATGACATCATGGAGGATGAGGTTAGCCTTCACTTCGTCATTGGCAGCCTTCTAGTGTTTGACCTATGTCTTCAGCTCGACGATGCGTGCACCTAAGAACTCATCCTGGTCCAACGTGTTCCTCAAGGAGGAGTCAGTTGCTGTGTACCTCTGCAGCACAATCGTGGTCTCCAGCGCCGCTGGCCAGACGGTCACTTGGCCCCTTGGGCCATGCGTCACCACGACAATAATGGAGACATCGTTGAGGGTGGATGTACTCATGGTATAAATTATAGCATCTATGTATTCCAATGGAAGTTGATTAGATAAACAGAGCATCAAACTGGGAAAATAGTTTTACGTAATTCTTTAACCACAACACAGGGGTACACCATAGCATTAAGTGTTCTAACACAGAATATGGTCAGGAAACCACTCTAATAAGTTTAATTATCTAGAAAATTTCAATTATGTTCACTTTATATAGAGTGTAAGTGTAAATCATGAATAAGATGCGCTCGTATGTGACACATGATGCAATATGCATATATAGGTGTTGACGATAGTTAACAACCATTATAAATCATCAATGAAACTTGTATAATGGCATGAATATAATCACCAACATAGGTTTAGGGGTTTAAACTAACGAATTCCACGAGTTTTAGTGAATCTATGTTTGTAGCAGGGTTTATTTAGAAAACCATCAAGGTGGACCCAAACGTCAGATTTAATCGCGCTTATCCGCAACGAAAATAACTCTAGAAGGTTCCAGAGGACTCTAGGAGGCAAACCAACGAAGCAGAGGGCGAGAGGTAGTCAGGCCCCAACTATAGGCCTACCGGCCCCTGGGCCCACCTATCAGCCCCCTTGTATCCTCTTTTGTATCTTTTATATTTCATATGTTTGCTACAATTGATTTGACATTGTTGCTAATATTATTCATGTTCCTAATTATCAAGTTCATAGTTTACTTTGATTATATGCTTAGTATAGCTAGATTGCCATTATATTCAAGCATAAGTTTGTATAGCGCTCGCTCTGGTGTACATGGGGTGAGTGGTGGACATTGTGTAAGTGTGGTGCTTATATGTTGTTTACGGATGCACCCTATATTCTAGGCCATGTGGTAGATAGTGGATGTGACACTCCTGTTGAGTCCTTTATAGTCCACTCCCAGAATATAGGACAAGTAGGATCTAGTTACGAAGGAAGACATGCTCTGTTCTTGATCTTCCTTAGTAATATCCCTTATATGTAGATATGAAGTTGATCTTAGCTGTAGCTATTAAGTGTAATTGCACTAATCAATATATGCTTTGACTTGTAATTAGACATATGAATTATTCCTCTAATTTCTACTTAGCAATGCTAATGCTTAGAAAGGAGTACTCTAAGTGATCATTTATCATTTATCTTTACTTATCATATTTATCTCTTGCCTTACCCCTGTTGTGAGTAGAAGTTTGGTTATGGGTTACTTCTCCATCATATGTATAAGTTATCAATATATTCCAACTGTCCGTCCTTCCCTGCGGTAAAAATATAAATAATAATACTTGAAATACTCCTGGGTGAAATGCTACAATGGTAAATTATCTGTGCGCTTGCAGATCCCTTCATATACATATTTGTATTCTTTCTAGACACAATAAAATACTTAAAGTACTTATTAGTGTCATTCTAGAAGTGACTCTAAAGAATGTCAACAAGCATTTCTAGCATCAAAGCTAGGGATGACAACTTAGTAAAAGTGATGCTAAGAAATGTCTACAAACATTAGGTGGCTACTTAAACAAGTAAAAAGTTAATAAATACCAACAAGCATTTCTAGCGCCATTGCTAGGGAAGGTAGCTAAGACAAAAGGAATATTGATAAACTTGTACTTATTGATGTGATCGAGGAAACCATATACCCCTGCTCAAACAGGCTTACCCTTGTTCTGTCTACTTTTGTATCATATGCATGGTAATGTATTAACGGTTTTGACCTTCTGACAAACTACATTGAAAATCCTAAAGCACTACTCAGGAGGACTAAAGCTAAACTTAAGAAAGTTTTTGCTTTAGAATCGGAAGACAACTATTGGTATTTATTAGCTTGTCACTTGTTTATGTAGCCACCTAATGTTGTTGGCATTCCTTAGCATCACTTTTACTAAGTTGTCATCCCTAGCGATGGTGCTAGAAATGCTTATTGATACTTCCTGGTACCACTTAGAATGACACTAAGAAGTACTTTAATATTTCATGTGACTAGATGGAATATATAATGAAAGGAATTTGCAAGCGTACAGATAATTATACCATTGTAACACTTCACCCGGGAGTATTCCAGGTATTGTTATTTATATTTTTACCACAAGGAAGGACGAACAGTTGGAATATATTGATAACTTATACACATGTTGGAGAAATAAAACCATAACCAAACTTCTACTCACAATAGGGGTAAGTCAAGAGATAGAAGTATAAGAATGGTAAGTAATAACTAATCATTGATCACTCAGAGTACTCCTTTCTATGGCATTAGCATGGCTAAGTAGAATATTAGAGGAATAATTCCTAAGTCATTCTTAATTACAAGTCAAAGCATACGTTGATTAGTGCAATAACACCTGGTAGTCATGGCTAAGATCAACTTCATATCTACACATAAGGGATATTAGTAAGGAAGATTAAGAATAGAGCTTGTCTTCCTTTGTAACTAGATCCTACTTGTCCTATATTCGGGGAGTGGACTACAAAGGTGTCAACGGGAGTGTCACATCCGTGATCTACCACATGGCCCAAAATATAGGGTGCATCCGCAGGTAAACAACGTATAAGCACCATACTTACACAATGTCCACCACTCACCCCGTGTACACTAAAGCGAGCACTATACGAACTTATGCTTGAACATAAAGATAATCTAGCTAACTAAGTATATAATCAAAGTTGACAATGAACATTATAACTAGGAACATAAATGATATGAAGAACATTATCATAATAATTGTAGCAAACATATAAAAGTAATGAGAGATACAAATGAGAGAAGGGGTACAAAAGCTATACCAAGCCACACTCTTGACAAGGTCTAGAATCCAAGCGAAGCTTACCACCCTCTAGACCTAGCCTAGCTAGCTATACCCTAAAATATGGTGGAGCTCTAAGGATGATTAGGGTTTCTATCTTCTCAACTGACTTTGTTAGGGTTTGATGCCTCGGGGGGAGGGGTGGCAGGGGCTGGTATATATATGCCGGAGCATTAATCCTAAGCCCTCGGATCAAACCGACTTGAATGGATGGCGTAGATGCAACCTAGGAGGCGGTGGAGAACCGACATAACGAGGCGGACATTGACGATGGGCTAGGGGGACCGGCTGGTCTACAGGTGGTGGCCTCACACCCTCTGTCTCGGTGTGGTGCCCTCTGGTGTCCTCTAAAACCTTGTATAGTTGTTTATGCCACGATTAAGCGTGATTAATTCTGACATATAGGTCCACCTTGCCGGTTTTCTAGATAAACCCTGAAGAAAACATAGATTCACCAAAACTCATGGAATTTGTTAGTTTAAACCCCTAAACCTATGTTGGTGATTAATTTCATGCCCTTATTCATGTTATATTGACGGTTTATAATGTTTATTGTCTACCATCAACAACAACATGACAAGGCATAGCTTAACACCAATTTTTGAAACCATGACCGACAAGACTCTCCATGAATTCTATGCTCCAACTACGGCCAACATTCATACTGGACAAGCAATCAACAATGGAAACAATGTTTTTGAGCTTAAGCCAGCTCTTACCAACATGGTGCAAGCTAGTTAGTTTTGTGGAAAGGCACATGAAGATGCGAGTGCCCATCTCCAACACTTCCTAGAGATTTGCATCACTTTCACCATCAAAGGAGTTACCAGAGATGCCATTTTACTTCGCCTTTTCCCATTCTCACTTCTAGGGAAGGCGAAGCAATGGTTCTATGCCAACAAAGATAGAAATACTTCCTGGGAAAACTGCTCCACTACCTTCCTAACAAAGTTCTTTCCCACAAGCAAGACCAATGCTCTGCGTGGGAGAATCTCAAGTTTTCAGCAGCATCATGATGAATCTATCCCTAAGGCATGGTAACGCTTCTAAGACTACATATCAGAATGTACTCACCATGGGATGGAGGATTGGCTACTCATGCAGACCTTCTACCATGGGTTGACTAATAGCACCCATGAGAGCATGGATGCCGCTGCTAGAGGAGCATTTTTGTCACTCACAATCACACAAGCAATAGTTCTCGTGGAGAAGATGGTCTCCAACCAAGGTTCGAATGTAGAACATCTTCAGACTCGCAAGAGAGGTGGAAGTATGCATCAACTCAAGGAGGTAGACATGTTGTTTGCCAAGATGGACCTACTGATGAAGAGGCTTGAAGACCGAGCCAATGAGAAGTACAAAGTCATGCACATTCATGATTCCCACATGACATGTGAAGAATATGGAAACACTGGGCATTCAGGGAATAATTGTCCTGAGACCCATGAGGATATGAACTTCATCAACAATAACAACTATCGTCCTCAATAGAATCAAGGTAATAATTTCAATAATCAACAACCCTTGAGAGAGTTAATTTCTGGCCAAGCTAAAATAATGGAGCGCTTATCTAGAAAACTAGATTCCAATGATAAAATCTAAGAAAACATAAATAATAGAATGGATAGTGTTGACGATAGTTAACACTCATCATAAACCGTCAATATAACTTGCATAAATGACTAAAATGGATCACCAACATAGACATAGAGGTTTTAACTAACAAATTCCATGAGTTTTGGTGAATATGTGTTTCCAGCAGGATTTAATCAGAAAACCTCCAAGGAGGACCTATTCGTCAAAAGAAATTATGGAATTCCACCGCGTAAACAACGTGGGAAGACTCTAGAAGACTCCAAGAGGCTCTCCACCAAAGCGAAGCCGATGCACCTGACATGTGAGGCTGACCGGCCCCACCTGTAGGTTGGTTGGCCTATGGGCCCCACATGTCAGCCCCTCCTCGCTATGTTGGTTGTCCAGCGCCTTAAGGATTGCATCTCTGCTGTTTATTCAAGTCGGTTTGATCCGAGGGCTTAGGATTGATGCCCCAGCCTATATATACCTACCTGCACCCCCCTCCAGGGCATCCATGCATTTGATCCTGAGAGCCTGAGGGCTAGAAACCCTAATCCATATCTCCACTAGGATCAGAGCTAGCAATCAAGAGAAGATTAGTCCTCAATAGGATCCAGTCTTGTATTAGAGATAGAGAGATAGAGTGAGAGGGAAGAGTTTTGTAGGAGTATCGGTTTGTCGGTGCTCTCTCTATGGCTTGTACCCTGGCAGAATCAAGTTCTTCTTGAGCTTGCTTCTGAGATTTCTCTGGTAATCGACTTCTAATTTAAGTAAGCATCTTGTTCATACTGTTCTTTAGGTTTGCGACTCTCTTTTGAGTACTTTAATGCTTGTAGCTCCTGGGTTAAAGTAGTATTCATAGTGTAAGTGTGGTGCTTAGACTCAGTTACTCATGGATGTACCCTATTTTCTGGATCGGTGGTAGCTCGCGAGGGTGACTCTTATAGCCTCATTGAATCCTTTGTAGTCCACCTCCTATTAGTAGGCCTAGAAGGACTTTGTTACTATGGGAAACATACTCTCCATGTGTTTTCTCTTGTAATATCCCCAGAATTGAACAATAGAAGACAAAGCTTACCGAAGTTAGAATTAGAAGACCATAGTAGTCTCCTCTACACTCCTATTATCTAGCCTTGATTGTGAAGTTGGGTTAAGTTAGATTTGGTTATTCTCATACACATTTCCTTGAGTTTGATATAAACTGGGTACACCCAGTGAAATGCTACATCGGCATAATATCCATGCGCTTACGGATTATTCTATGTGCGTTAATTTATACCAACAGATAGTTCTCCTCAGCCATTAAAACCCAGCATAGCTTTAATAAAATGATAGAATCACAAATAGCTCAGCTGACAACTGCTGTTCCTCCGACTGACAAAGGTAAGATTCTGGGGTAATCGGAAGATCTAGAAACTACAAATCTTATCGACATTCACAATGCAGCATACTAATACACGGAGCCATCGATAGGAACATGGATAGATTATTCTTTGCCTAACAAGAAAGGTGATCCAGGGGGCCTGTCATCCCCATGGCTATTGGACCTCACATTTTCCAAGATGCTATCTATGACTTCGCTGCAAGTGTGAACATCATGCCAAAGGTAATATATGATAAAATCAATGGAGATAGTTTGTTGTACACAAACATGCATTTGCAGCTTGCAGATCAGTCACTCTGCTACCCCAAGGGAATTCTTGAAGATGCCATTGTTCGAGTGGGACAATCCTATGTTCCCGTAGACTTCGTGATTTTGGAAACAGGTGAAGATGTAAGGACACCCATTATTTAGGGACGACCTTTCCTGAGCACCGCAAAAGCCATCATCTACGCAGACAGTGCCAAGATCTGTTTCACCATCAAGGATAGAAAGGAGAAATTCACCTTCAAGAATCGTATACACCACTCTCCTAGTCATCCACAAATGGCATACCTGCCATAAGAAACAACAGTAACCAAGAAGAGAAACAACTAAAGAAGGAAGAACAAGGCCAGACAGACACAAGAAGAATTAGTCAAGATGATCAACACACTCCAATCAGAGTACGACAACCTCCTTGCTTCACCATTCCTTACCAAGAAGGAAGATCCAGGCGTACCAACAATTGAGTGCAACATTGGACAAAGAATCTTCCATAACACCTTCTATGACATTATGTCGGGTGTCAACATAATGTCCAACGTAACATATGACTACTTATTTGGTGATGAACCTTTGTTCCCTACATACATGCAATTGCAGATGGTGGACCAATCAATTTGATTTCCAGAGGGAATAGCAAAAAATATCATGGTAAAAATACAATATTACTATGTCCCTATTGACTTCATGACTCTTGACATGGGAGAAGAAGGAAAAGATGTACCTATCATCCTTGGAAGACCGTTCCTTAACACTACCAACACGATCATCTACGTCGGATCTGGACAAGTCCACTTCCAATTCCCTGGACAAAAGGTACATTGCTATTTCAATAGTTATACAACTTATGAACAACCCAAGAAGACCTGCTCCAAGAGGAGACGCCAATTAGCCCAATGCTAGAAGAATCAACTCCCAAAGAATGAAGAGGAAGTAGAACCTATGAAGGATGAACCTACTATGCTGAAATCAAGTCCTCAGACCAAGCAAGTTTGGAAAGAGAAGGTGGCATCATCACCAGAGTCACCAACACAATGGGTCCAACCATCAAGGCCTCCATCTCCAGGACCAATAGATGCACCCAAAGAATGAACAAGACTAGAGAAGAGTCCTATCCAGAGGACTTAAAAATCCAAACCCTCACCAGGAGGTAACATCGGTAGTTATCTATACTTACTTTTTAGCATTGCATGAATTATTTTTACTTTAGCATATTTACTTTTCTGCATTTGCTGTGCACTTAGAAAATAAAATAAAAATTTCATTATTGCATTACGAAATCCTAAGCCCCATGTGAATAATTCTATGGTGTGTAAAACCCCCCAAGAATATTTACTGTGGCGGCGTAAAAATAAAAATACCATGCATGCATTATGTTAGAAAATCCTAAAAAATGTGAGATAGACATCCTGTTAGAATTCTGCCACTTCAAAAATGTTTTGAAACTTCCATGAATGACTAACTCCTAGATGGTTGATCACTAACTCTTTTATCCTAATCCATTCCATGAGTTTTGTTGTTCTTGTTGAAGTTTTTGCAGGATAACACATAAGATTAAGAGCAGGTTCACCCGGTCATCTTCACCTCGTTCCACCAGGAGTGCATTCTCCAGAGGAATCCAACCTCCTGATGGATGAGAAGAAAATCTGCTTGTAAAACCACTCTGAGAAAAACCATGCCAACAACTAGCTTGGGGGAAGGGCATCCCCCGTGTATCTAGATAAGTATTTCTTTCCCTTTTGTTTTACTATTTATAGGTTTGCTATATATTAGAAAAAGAAAGATGCATAAGCTAAAAACAAAATAAAAATTTATCTTTGTGTTAGCTATATTAGTAATGTGTGATCTAAAAATGAAAAAAAAGTGTGTGTCTAGTTTTCTATTTTAAGGGCTGAATAAATAAAAAGGACTGTAAAGATAATATCTTGAAATGAAAATGATGAATAGCTGCTCTGTTGTAATTCCTTTCAAGTACCTAGTTTTCAGCCTTGAATTCTTCCAAGTTTTGGATAAGACTATTTTGATATAAGAATTTACTCTGAACTTGAAACACGTGGGTAGCATATGCTTGATCTAAGTCTAGATAATTGATGGATATGATATAAAAAGGTCTGAGCTGCTGTTTTTCTTGTCCCGGGTGATACTAAAGTTTAGTAGATTTATCTTTTAGACTAGGAAAACTTTCACTCTTATATGCTGCTTGTTTTGCATTGAGTTTAGTCAAGCTTTGTTGACCCTTATGAGAGGTTTGTCATGCTCTTAATATCAAGATCACGTACACACCACCCACATATGCACTACTCCTACACTGGGGGTAGGCGCAAAAATATGCCATTCCATCTAGATCCACCCAAAAATGTTTGACTCCTACATTGGGAGTGAACACCAAAAATATTCATGATAGGTTTTTCATCCACCAAATAAATGCTCCAAGTTTTTGTTGCTATCTCTCAAAAGTTTTGTTGCAAAAAGAAGCTTGGGCTATGCAAAAGATATTCATAAAAAGAAGAATTGAAGAAAAAAAGAAGGGACAAGTGTCCGAGATATCTAAAAAAATTGGTGCTCTGATACCCGCCTGAAAAAAGGAAGGAGATGAATAAGATAGCCCATGTTCTCTTGTAGAATGTTTCTAAATTTCAAAAGATAGTTATGTTTTCAAGGAGCATAGTAGAATTAGGTTAGCCACTATATATCCACCATATGTCCATATACAAGCACATCTAGATTTGATTGTATGACTTAACTCTCTTTGGATCCGAGGTTTGACTTTACAATATGTGTGTTGCAAGTATGCTCTTTCATGTTTTCTCCCCTCCTATGAGCTCCACATAAGCCTTAGTTGTAGGAAGAGAGGCACAACATCACTATTGCCTTGGTGAGGATCCACAAATACCACACATATTGAGAGACTTGAGAGTGTCATATAATGGAAGCTCTGAGTTTTATTTTAAAACCCTATTAAAACTCCAGAATACTGGTTGAGCAAAGAACTTGAGATATAGTGCTTGACTTGATTGTTCTATCTTTCAATTGCTCAAGACCCAAGTGAAGGCTAAGAAGCCCCATCATTGAAGGTAATATGGGTAAATTTGAAAGTCAGAATAGTTTGTTCTAATCTGGAGGAGAATTCTTGTTTGAACGCATGTGTACTTTTGAGAAGTGAAAACATTAAAGCAACTCCTAATCCATTGCTAAGTTTAGCTTTGCTTAGGGACGAGTAAAGATTAATCTTGGGGTTGTTTGTTGATGGTAGTTAACAACCATTATAAACCATCAATGAAACTTGTATAAGGGCATGAATAAGATGACCAACATAGGTTTAGGGGTTTAAACTAACAAATTCCATTAGTTTTGGTGAATCTGTGTTTTTAGCAGGGTTTATTCAGAAAACTATCAAGGTGGACCCAAACGTCAGATTTAATCATGCTTATCCGCAACGAAAATAACTCTAGAAGGTTCCAGTGACTCCAAGAGGCAAACCACCGAAGCAGAGGGCAAGAGGCAGGCCAGCCCCACCTACAGGCCGACCAGCCCCTAGGCCCACAAGTCAGTCCCCTCCTTTGAATGTCGGTTCTCCACCGCCTTAGGGTTTGCATCTATGCCATTCTTTCAAGTCGGTTTGATCCGAGGGCTTAGGATTGATAGTACCCCCCTGTATATACCAGCCCCTGACACCCCTAGAGCATCAAACCCTAATCATTCAAGAGATCAAGAAACCCTAATCATCCTTAGAGCTTCACCATATTCTAGGGCATATCTAGCTAGGCTAGATCTAGAGGGAGGCAAGCTTCGCTTGGATTCCTGGTCATGTCAAGAGCGTGGCTTGGTATAGCCCCTTGTATCCTCTTTTGTATCTTTCATATTTCATATGTTTGCTACAATTGATTTGACATTGTTCCTAATATTATTCATGTTCCTAGTTATCATGTTCATAGTTTACTTTGATTATATGCTTAGTATAACAAGATTGTCATTATATTCAAGCATAAGTTCATATAGCGCTCGCTCTGGTGTACACGGGGTGAGTGGACATTGTGTAAGCATGGTGCTTATATGTTGTTTACCTGCGGATGCACCCTATATTCTGAGCCATGTGGTAGATAGCGGATGTGACACTCCCATTGAGTCATTTATAGTCCACTCCCCGAATATAGGACAAGTAGGATCTAGTTACGAAGGAAGACATGATCTGTTCTTGATCTTCCTTAGTAATATTCCTTATGTGTAGATATGAAGTTGATCTTAGCCATGACTACTAAGTGTAATTGCACTAGTCAACATATGCTTTGACTTGTAATTAGACATAGGAATTATTCCTCTAATTTCTACTTAGCAATGCTAATGCCATATAAAGGAGTACTTTGAGTGACCATTTATCATTACTTATCATATTTATCTCTTGACTTACCCCTATTATGAGTAGAAGTTTGGTTATGGGTTACTCCTCCATAATATGCATAAGTTATCAATATATTCCAACAACCCATCCTTCCCTGTAGTAAAAATATAAATAACAATACCTGAAATACTCCCGGGTGAAATGCTACAATGGTAAATTATCTATGCGCTTGCAGATCCCTTCATATACATATTTGTATTCTTTCTAGACATAATAAAATACTTAAAGTACTCATTAGTGTCATTCTAGAAGTGACGCTAAAGAATGTCAACAAGCATTTCTGGCAACATAGCTAGGGATGACAACTTAGTAAAAGTGATGCTAAGAAATGTCTACAAACATTAGGTTGCTACTTAAACAAGTGAAAAGTTAATAAATACCAACAAGCATTTCTGGCGCCAATGCCAGGGAAGGTAGCTAGGAAAAAAGGAATACTAATAAACTTGTACTTATTGATGTGATCGAGGAAACCATATACCCCTGCTCAAACAGGCTTACCCTTTTTCTTTCTACTTTTGTATCTTATGCATGGTAATGTATTACTGGTTTTGACCTTCCGACAAACTACGTTGAAAATCCAGAAGCACTACTTAGGAGGACCAAAGCTAAACTTAAGAAAGTTTCAACTATAGAATCGGAAGACAACTATTGGTATTTATTAACTTGTCACTTGTTTATGTAACCACCTAGTGTTGTTGACATTCCTTAGCATCACTTTTACTAAGTTGTCATCCCTAGCGAGCCAGAAATGCTTATTGATACTTCCTAGTACCAATTAGAATGACACTAAGAAGTACTTTAATATTTCATGTGACTAGATAGAATATATAATGAATGGAATCTGCAAGCACACAGATAATTATACCATTGTAGCACTTCACCCAGGAGTATTCCAGGTATTGTTATTTATATTTTTACCACAAGAAAGGACAGGCAGTTGGAATATATTGATAACTTATACACATGATGGAGAAATAAAACCATAACCCAACTTCTACTCGTAGCAGGGGTAAGTCAAGAGATAAAAGTGTAAGAATGGTAAGTAATAACTAATCATTGATCACTCAGAGTACTTGTTTCTATAGTATTAGCATGGCTAAGTAGAATATTAGAGGAATAATTCCAAAGTCATTCTTAATTACAAATCAAAGCATACGTTGATTAGTGCAATTACACCTAGTAGTCATGGCTAAGATCAACTTCATATCTACACATAAGGGATATTAGTAAGGAAGATTAAGAACAGAGCTTGTGTTCCTTCGTAACTAGATCCTACTTGTCCTATATTCAGGTAGTGGACTACAAAGGACTCTACGGGACGCTAAAATACTTAAAGTACTTATTAGTGTCATTCTAGAAGTGACGCTAAAGAATGTCAACAAGCATTTCTGGCATCATAGCTAGAGATGACAACTTAGTAAAAGTGATGCTAAGAAATGTCAACAACCATTATGTGGCTAATTAAACAAGTGACAAGTTAATAAATACCAACAATTGGCAACAGTCAAAATGAAGTAATAAAACTCATAACTAACACACGATGAGGTTGTTGTTCATTGTGTCAGTAGCCTCCTCCATGTGCTTCTCCAGCACCTTCTTGATATTCGTGAGGAGCTCGAGGGGCACATCACCAATGTCCTTGTAGCCCTAGAAGATGTCGTGGAGGATGAGGTTAGCCTTCACTTCATTGTTGGTGGCCTTCAGGTGTTTGACCTGTTTCTTTAGCTCATCGATGCGCCCACCTAGGAACTCATCCTGGTCCAATGTGTTCCTTCAAGAGGAGTTAGTTGTTGCATACCTCTACAGCATGACCATGGTCTCAGGTGCCGCTGGCCAGATGGTCGGCTTGGCCCCACTAGGCCGTGCATCACGACGACGATGGTGGAGATGTCATTGCTAAGGACGGATGTACTCATGAGGTATAAATTGTAGAATTTTTATGTATTCCAATGAAATTTAATTAGATAAACAGAGCATCAAAGTTGGACAATAGTTTTACATCATTCTATAACCATGACATAGGGTACACCTCAGTATTAAGTGTGACTAACACAAAATATGGTCTAGAAACCACTCCAATAAGTTTAATTATCTAGAAAATGTCAACCATGTTCACTTTATATAGAGTGTAAGTGCAACTCACAAATAAGATGCACTCGTATGTGACAAATGATGCAAGATGCATATATAGGCAATAATGAAAATGAAGTAATAACTCTCATAACTAAGACAAGATGAGGTTAGCCTTCACTTCATTGTTGGTGGGCCTTCTATTGTTTGACCTGTGTCTTCAGCACGGCAATGCGCCCATCTAGGAACTCGTCCTAGTCCAACGTGTTCCTCAAGGAGTCAATTGCTGTGTACCTCTGCAGGATGACCGTGGTCTCCAACACCGCTAGCCTAATAGTTGGCTTGGCCCCTCAGGCCATGTGTCGCCACAACGATGGTGGAGACATCGCTGAGGGCGGATGTACTCATGTGGTATAAATTAAAGCATCTATGTATTCCCATGGAAGTTAATTAGATAAACAGAGCATCAAAGTTGGAATATAGTTTTACATAATCCTCTAACCACGACACAGGGGTACACCTCAGTATTAAGTGTGACTAACACTGAATATGGTCTAGAAATCACTCTAATAAGATTAATTATCAAGAAAATTTAAACTATGTTCACCTTATATAGAGTGTAAGTGTAACTCACAAATAAGATGCGCTCGTATGTGACACATGATGCAAGATGCATATATAGGCAACAATCAAATTGAGGTAATAAAACTCATAACTAACACACAATTCGACTGTTGTTGATTGTGTCAGTAGCCTCCTCCATGTGCTTCTCTAGCACCTTCTTGATGTTAGCGAGGAGCTCGAGGGGCACATCACCGATGTCCTTGTAGCCCTGGATGACATCATGGAGGATGAGGTTAGCCTTCACTTCGTCGTTGGTGGGCCATTTGGTGTTTGACCTATGTCTTTAGCATAGCGAAGCGCCCATCTAGGAACTCGTCCTGGTCCAACATGTTCCTCTAGGAGGAGTAAATTGCTATGTACCTCTGCAGCACGACCGTGGTCTCCGACGCCGCTGGCCAGATGATTGGCTTCGCCCCCTGGGCCATGCGTCACCATGATGACAGTGGAGACATCGCTAAGGGTGGATGTACTCACGTGGTATAAATTATAGCATCTATGTATTCCAATGGAAGTTAATTAGATAAATAGAGCATCAAAGCTAAAAAACAGTTTTACATAATTCTTTAACCACAACACTGGGTACACCTCAGTATTAAGTGTGACTAACACAGAATATGGTCTAAAAACCACTCTAATAAGTTCAATTATCTAGAAAAAGTCAATCATGTTCACTTTATATGAGGGTACGTGTAACTCACAATTAAGATGCACTCATATGTGACACATGATGCAAGATGCATATATAGGCAATAATGAAAGTGATGTAATAAAACTCATGACTAACACACAATGAGGTTGTCGTCGATTGTGTCCGTAGCTTCCTCCATATGCTTCTCCATCACATTCTCGATGTTGGCGAGGAGCTCAAGGAGCACATCGCCGATGTCCTTGTAGCCCTAGATGATGTGGTGGAGGACGAGGTTAGCCTTCACTTCGTCGTTGGTGGCATTCTGGTGTTTGACCCGCGTCGTTAGTTTGGCGATGCACCCACCTAGGAACTCGTCGTCCTGGTCCAACATGTTCCACAAGGAGTTAGTTGTTGCATACCTCTGCAGCATGACCATGGTTTCTAGCGCGACTGGCCAAACGGATAGCTTGACCACACTAGGCCATGCATCACCATGATGATGGTGGAGACATCGCTGAGCGTGGATGTACTCATGTGGTATAAATTGTAGAATTTCTATGTATTCCAATGAAAGTTAATTAGATAAACAGGGCATCAAAGTTGGACAATAGTTTTACGTCATTCTATAACCACGACATAGGGTACACCTCAGTATTAAGTGTGACTAACACAGAATATGGTCTAGAAACCACTCTAATAAGTTTAATTATCTAGAAAATGTCAACCATGTTCACTTATATAGAGTGTAAGTGCAACTCACAAATAAGCTCGTATGTGACACATGATGCAAGACACATATATAGGCAACAATGAAAATGAAGTAATAAAACTCGTAACTAACACACAATGAGGTTGTTGTTGATTGTGTTGGTTGCTTCCTCCATGCGCTTCTCCAACACCTTCTTGATGTTGGCGAGGAGCTAAAGGGGGCACATCGCCAATGTCCTTGTGGCCCAGGATGACATCATGGAGGATGAGGTTAGCCTTCGCTTTGTCATTGGTGGACTTCTAGTGTTTGACCTACGTCTTCAGCTCGACAATGCGCCCACCATGGAACTCATCCTAGTCCAACATGTTCCTCGAGGAGGAGTCAGTTGTTGCATACCTTTGCAGCACGACTATGGTTTTTGGCACCATTGGCCACATGGTCGGCCTAGCCCCACTAGGCCATGCATCACGACGATGATGGTGGAGACATCACTGAGCGTGGATGTACTCATGTGGTATAAATTGTAGAATTTCTATGTATTCCAATGAAAGTTAATTAGATAAACAGAGCATCAAAGTTGGACAATAGTTTTGCGTCATTCTTTAAGCATGACATCGGGTACACCTCAGTATTAAGTGTGAATAACACATAATATGGTCTAGAAACCACAGTATTAAGTGTGACAAACGTAGAATATGGGCAACAATCAAAATGAAGTAATAAAACTCATAACTAACACACGATGAGGTTGTTGTTGATTGTGTCAGTAGCTTCGCCATGCGCTTCTCCAACACCTGCTTGATGTTAGCGAGGAGCTCTAGGGGCACATTGTCGATGTCCTTGTGGCCCCAGATGTTGTCATGGAGGACGAGGTTAGCCTTCGCTTCATCGTTGGTGGCCTTCTAGGGTTTGACCTGTGTCTTTAGCTCGATGATGCGCCCAACTAGGAACTCATCCTAGTCCAACATGTTCTTTGAGGAGGAGTCAGTTGCAGCGTACCTCTGCAGCACGACCGTGGTCTCCGACACCATTGGCCAGAGACGCACACGGACAACACTAGCCTATGAGGACGAACTAGAGATTTAGTAGGAAATAATAAAAAGCACAAAAAGGATCGAGAAAATATTAGAAAGACCTAATTCTTAATTAGATAATATGCTTTTAGAGATTAATATGGAGGGAGGACAAGAGATCAAACGGCAAATAATATCATTAACTAGCTAATTGTATTATTAAGTAGCTAATTGAAGTAGAGTAACGTGGTAGACTTAGGGGTCTTCGCAGGTGCAGGGACCCTCTCAGCCCCAGCTCCCCTTCCCTCCACCACTGGGTGTTTGACGTGCATCTTGATCTCCATGATACATCGGCGTAGCATTTCTCATGATCCATCATGTTCTTCGAGGGGTTAGCTGCATACCTCTTGTGGTAGAACCATCCAAATTATGCTGACCCACATGCACCTGTTATTATCCTAAAGACCTCTGACTGTTGCACACGGGAGCTAGGTAATCCAGTTTGTCTGTCGGGTGTCCTCAGAGAACCCCGAATCATGCACATTTTACAACCCATACATGATCAACAATGGAGTTACCACAACATTACAACATTGATACAATAATATCATACATCATAGTTGTGGAAGATTTACAACATTAGGTTAAAAACATGTTATGTACATTTTAAATAACACTTAAGTTCCAAAAGTTGAGTAGAACTACGGAAGTAATTTAAGTGAAGTACCTAAGATAGAAGGGCCAACTAGATCATGTCTAGCCCACCGACCTGACCTTGATTAGCAGCACAAGTCAGAACCTGCAACATGGGTTAACAAACCCTAAGTACTTGAGCGTACACAACAAGACTTACCTAACTAAAAGAAAAGACTCTAAGGGTATGAAGGCTTAAAGGAAGGTCTGAAGCAAGAGTAACTTTTGCAGAAAAGCTTACTACGAGTGAATCCTTACTTTCAATGTTTTAACGGTGTATTAAGTCCATATCAATATCCAGTTTGCACCTGATCTAAATTAATCACTTCTTTAAACATCTCAACTCATTTCTTCTCATATCCATAAGTCACCATGTTTCATTGATTAACTATGATATGGTTTAGTTGATCGAGTCTTCTTTTTCGAGAAGCAACGATGATTTGAATCGATTAAAACCTAGCTGGGGATTCCCAACCACACGATATATGTAGGTCCCAGACCTACATATATCAACCTTCACTCAGATCCTCCAAAACCGGAATGGGTTCGTGCCACCTAAGTGCACAGTACTCCACCGCCCTACCCTATTCTAGTAGGGTGGGTACACGCTACTCTCACCATCTCTCCACTCCCAGTGCGCGGTTGTCCTTTCCCATAATGGAATAGCCAAGATATTAGGCTTATTGGAGTATGTGGCCAGTACTACAAGTCACTATCACAAGCAGCCCTACAACGATCGGTCCTTAATCGACAAAGACGGAACAAGCATGACTAGGCAATCCTGTTGGCTTAACCACCAGAGGCATATCCCATGTCCTGTCCGGTCTCCATATTCATCAATTCATATTAAATCCTCAGGACGTCTCCTGAGTAAAGAACCATTGTGAATAATGAACTCGTCACTTGACTCTTATCACTAGGCATGGCTAATCATCACTAGCCTATCACTACTAAAGGGTAACAAGGAAAGTATTGAAATATCAAGGTAGGCATGCAGCAATTGGTACTTCAACCAATTCCTATATCACTTAATGCACATATTATAGGACTCAAATTATAAAAGTATTTGTAAGTACAAGGAACGGTTTGGATGCTCTGGGGCTTGCCTATGTTGCAGGGAAAGTCAGGATCACCGAAGGATCGCCGAAGTCAAACTTGGCACCAACACCATTGGTGGATGAACCTTCTCTGAAACTTGTCCACGAGAACCTTCTCACTCTCATTTACTATACATAAATAAAGGATGCATGCTTAACATGATGGAATGCATGACATGATGCATGGTGGAACACATAAGTGCATGCATGAACTCAAACATAGTTAATAAACTTGAGTACAACTTTCAGGGTATCTCCATGTCCGAACGCACCCTCAGTTTCCTAAAGCCTGACCAGAGGTGGCCCGTGGCCATCTGGCCACGCGTGTGTGCAGCACTTGCAGCGGACGTGCTGGCAGCTGCTGCTGTAGACGGTGCTCCAGTGATGGTGGTGATTGGAGTAGGGGCACGGGAAGTGCGGCGCGAGATGGGGAAGTCAAGGGTATGGCCTGGAGGTGAATGGGTGAGGCGAGCACACGGCGGCCCCTATGTGATGGCCATGGTGGACGGCTATGGCGGGAATCGAGCGCACGGCTGATTTTGGTGACTAGGACCGCTGAATCTAGGTCAAGGAGGTTAGAAAGGATGAGGCGAAGCCGTGGATGCGAGTAATTGGATGGAGATGGAGCGGCGGCGAGAAGAGAGAGGAGAAAGAGGAGGAGTGCCGACTGCTTCACATTTTAAAGGACGAGGACGATGTCGTGGCTTCGGCAGCGCCTTCTCGAGCTCGGCCTCTCGCACGCCCATGTGTCCACGCGCGTGAAACGGCGCGAAGGCGCTGGACGGCGACGAGCAGGTAGCTACGTGGTACTGCAGTCGGTGCCACTATTCACCGACTGAACCTTCATTCTCTCCTTCTTTCTCTTGATTCTGTGCAGAAACTTGATCAACTCCATTAATAAATATTGTCCATTTGACTGAGATCTCCAATTTTGATTAAAGGACAAACACCAAAAACTTGAAGATTTGAGAGATTTTGAATTTTGAAGAGAGAGACTTGAAACTGAAAACTGAGATTCAGTCAAGGCTTTTAATAGCAGTTTTGATTAGCAAACTTTGATTGATTAATTAGTAGTCAAACATCTATCAAACATATCAACCAATTACACATTAACATAGTTCAAGCATAGTACCAACCAATTGAAACAAAAGTTGCCCAATTTTTATCTATGAAAATTCATTTAATAATTCACCAAAAATTGAACTTAATTTCAGTTTTTCAGGGAGTCAAAATGGCTGTGTGAGAATCAAAATTGAATTCAATTTTTGAGCTTAAGTTTAAACATGGCTGGCCAAGAAACATCATCAAACTTTCATTCCACATGAGACCACACACTTTGTACTACAAAGTTTATTTCATCATCTTCTCAAGTGTTTAAACAGATTATTAAACTACAAAATCACAAAAAGCCTTAATCACTATTATTCACAGCATTTCATGTATCAAATAAAACACATCATAAACAACATATTCATGATATAATTCAAACATGAAATGTATTTCTTCCTTAATGCTTAATGGTTATGCATGATGATGAACATGATCAAGTCTTTATTAAGTGCTTAACACCTAGGGTGTTACAGCTCCTCCCCCTTACAGAAATATCATCCCGAGATTTCAAAGCGCCAAAAGCCTTGGGTTGGGTAATGGAAAAGGAAATGTGTCAAACACATTAACTTGCAAGAAGTTCATAAAACAACAGGGTTGGTTTCGGGATTACAACCGAGATCAAAATATGGTTGCAAGTAACAAGGGATTTAGGAATTTCAAAAGAAGCACGGACATGTATTCCAAGGAGGGTGCAAAAGGGATAGTATCACATTAATTGCGGAGCTATAATGGATCATGACCATAGACCTTGATATTAGCGAGCACCCAATAGTACTACCTTGTTGCTGCATTCCATAGGAGACCCTAGGTTTTGACGCTGTACCATGGTCCAAGATTATGATACCATCATAGGACACAACTACAGTAATTCTCAAGTAACATATGTCGAGTTAGCAAAGTCAAGAAAATAGCATGTGTCAGGGGAGAAGAAACCAAGACATGACACATGCATAGGTTGAGATATCAAGGATTAGTCCTAGGTTTCCATAACGAGTTGACGAGGAAAATTAAAGTGCATCCAAAAGTTCCCAAAGATTAGAAACTTATGTGGTAAGGACAATCAAAGGGTAGTTTATTGGCAAAAACCTAGGATATGATGAGATTTATTGGGACAAAACAGCTATAACAATTAGTAGACATTCCTTGAATGGAAGGAGGGAGTTTTTAAACACCATTATATTTCAACCTTATACGAATGATTTGGTGCATGCTTGTCCTACATTTGATACAACGACCTCACCAAAAGAAAAACGACAAGAACATACATGATGGCACATACATACGAGTCACTCTTACTATTTTAAGGTGGCTCAACACTCTCTTACTCACAAGTTAGTATACCTGTAGAAAATCATTGCAACATAGCCCACGCCAACATACATCACCACTTGATATAGAAGTGGCGCCCATGCAATTAACGTTGCATGGACAACGCTACATACGTGAGTAGCACGTATTCACTTCCTGTACCTTCACTTTATGGGACATGCACGGGTTAACACACCTCGGCTGTGCGACCATGACCACCATCGCATGGTAGATACGTACTCCCTGTATGTTGCCATACAGAATGTCCTTAGGTAGGCCACTTCTTGAGGGAAGCGTCCAGATTCACATCACCGGCAAGAGGGCTACATCTCCACATCGTGCAGCCGATGTCCGGAATCACATCTCTGGAGGGAAGGCTACATCTTGACATCATACAACCGATGTTACTTACCTTCTTACCTTAGCGTAGGTGCGACGTTATAGAATAGTAAGTTGAAATGTAAATAACGCAAAATGTAAACCCTTCCCATACATAACTTTATTGAGTTAGTTTACATAGTTGCCATTATTTACATAACCTCTCACTCACAAACCCATAATTTTACTTAGAACTGCCAGCGCACTCATTTTATACATAGGGCGATACTTTATATGCTATTTTCACTAAAGTTGGCGCACTTTGATTTATCGGATAAATTGATTTTCCACCTGATTTCCTGAAGAAGAGTTGAACACCTTCCGATGCCTTCTACTTGAGTCATCAAAAAGTCTCCATGAGACATTGATAGCAAGCATAAGGGAAGTTAGAAGAGCATTTTTAATTAGTTTCTTTCAAACACTTTTAATTGCAAAATCCTTTTGAAGTTTTCAAAAGTAATGTAGAAAATCCAATGTATGAGCCCTGATACCAGCTGTGGCAGAACCACCCAAATTATGCTAGCCCACATGCACCTGTCATTGTCCTAAAGACCTCTGACTGCTGCACACGGGAGCCTAATAATCTGGTAGTCTGTCTTGTGTCCTTGGGGAACTTCAAATCATCCATATTTTACAACCTATACAGGATCAACAATGGAGTCACCACAACATTACAACATTGGTACAATAATATCATACATTAGAGTTGCGGAAGATTTACAACGTTAGGTTACAAAACATGTTATGGGATCTTGACGATTCGGTGAGCCTTGCTACAACAGAGCAACTCTCAGAATGCTAGGGAAGGAGAGGAAATAAGGTGTTCTCTATGAGAATGGGGATGGAGTGAGGCTCATTTTATAGCCCATGTGGGTGTGTGGCTGACCTATAGGTAATTGTGTTTAGTTTCAAACACAGAAGAGGGACAAAGTATAAACATAGAAGAGGGACAAAGATATCGTATGATGACACAACATAGTTGGGAAAATCAAAAAATATTTTTTCCTACTAAGATACACCTATGGATAGGTGCCTAAATTTATTTTACTAGGACATGTGCTACACAAATAAGTGTTCATGGCTCGATGAGTCATCAAGAAAAAGTTATGAAACTTGCTCTCATAGAATATGGTCTAGCACCACTCTAATAAGTTCAATTATCAAGAAAATATCATCCTTGTTCATTTTGTATATAGAGTGTAAGTGTGACCCACAAATAATATGTGCGCGTGTGTGACATGCATTCAAAATGTATTTCGCAACAATCAAATGAAGTAATAAAACTCATAATTAACACATGATGAGGTTGTTGTTCTTTGTGTCCCTAGCTTCCTCCATGCGCTTCTCCAACACCTTAACCGCACGTCATGCTTCTTCAACACCTTCTTGACAACACCGGCGCATCAGCTACCATTGGTGGCGCCATTGCAAATGGTGGCACTATCAGTGGCTCCTGCGATGATGCCATCAGGGGCTCCTGCGATGGCACCAACAACAGCTCGGGTTCCAGCGCGGCTGCTGCTGCACATATAGTGGCGCATTTGCCACCATTGGCGGCACCACCATTAGTGGCTCCTACTGCGATGACACAAGCACCACCGCCGTAGCTTCTTCTAGTGTGAGCGCTGGTGGAACAACTGCCGCTGCGGTCGAGGTGAGCGAGTTCATGCGCTCGTAAACCCTGTCGGTCGCTATAGACTTATAGCGATGCCACTTCCTGCTACTTTTACATCATCGGTCGCTATAACGACTTTTAGCGACCAATTTGGAGTTGCTACAGATTGGTTGTGGTTAGTGTTAGGGGTGTTGGCAGGTGCTGGCCCCCTCTTAGCCCCATCTCCCCTTTCCTCAACCACAGGGTGTTTGACTTGCATCTTCAGCTCCATGATACATCAGTGTAGCATTTCTCATGATCCATCATGTTCTTTGAGGGGGTTAGCTACGTACCTCTCCAGGACGACTTTGGCCTCTAACAGCGCCGGCTAGATGGTTGGTTCAACCTCACCAGCACTGTACATCACCATAGGGATAGAGACATCATAGTGGGCTAGAGAGGTCCTCAACGTTCTGGAGCACCTTGGCATGGCCCCTCAGGGACACCACCAGCCACGCGTTCTTGTTGGCGATCCATGGGATCTTGATGCTCTTGTGAGCCTTGCTACAACAGAGCAACTCTCGAAATGCTAGAGAAGGAGAGGAAAAAAGGTGTTCTCTCTTGGTTGGTGTGCGAATGGGGATGGAGAGATGCTCATTTTATAGCCCATGTGGGTGGGTGGCTAACCTACAGGAAATTGTGTTTGGTTCCAAACACAAAAGAGGGACAAAGTATAAACATAAAAGAAGGACAATGATATCGATCTGAGGACACTACATAGTTGGGCAAATCAAAATATTTTTTCCTACTAAGATACACATGTGGATACGTGTCTAACTTCATTTTACTAGGACATGTGCTACACAAATAAATGTTCATGACACGATGAGTCGTCAAGAAAAAGTTGTGAACTTGCTCTCACACAATATGGTCTAGCACCACTCTAATAAGTTCAATTATCTAGAAAATATCAACCTTGTTCATTTTGCATACGAGTGTAAGTGTATGACCCACAAATAAGATGCGCGCGTGTGTGACACATGCATTCAAAATGCATATAGGCACCAATCAAACTGAAGTAACAAAACTCATAATTAAGACACGATGAGGTTGTTGTTGATTGTGTCGGTAGCTTCCTCCATGCGCTTCTCCAACACCTTCTTGACCGCATGTCATGCTTCTCCAACACTTTCTTGACAACACCGGCACGTCAGCTACCATTGGTGGTGCCATCGCAAATGGTGGCACCATCAGTGGGTCCTGTGATGGTGCCATCAGGGGCTCCTGTGGTGGCACCAGCAGCAGCTCAGGTTTCAGCGGCGGTGGTGGCTACACCAACAGTGGTGCGTTCGCCACCACCGGTGACGCCCTAGCAAGTGGCTCCACCATCAATGGCTCCTTCTATGACCACACAAGCACCACGCCACAACTTCTTCTAGTGCGAGCGATGGTAGAACAACCACCACTATGGCCAAGGTGAGCGAGTTCAGGCACTCAGCTCATAGACGGAGCTCCTAAGCAAGTCCACCTCTGACCAGATGGTGGCGGCGAGCTCGGATGCTAGGTCATCGAGGTTGCTGTGGCGACCAAGGCTGATGACATTGAGGATGAGGTTGACCTCGAGCTGGCAGGCGGTGGCCTTGTAGCTCTCGAACCGTTTCCCCATCTTCTTCAAGCCCTAGCATAGGAAACCCTCGTTGTCTAGCCTATGCGTCTCCTTGGAGGCCTCAGGCAGCTCTAAATACTTCTGCATGATGCCCTTGGCCTTGTCAAGCTCCGGTGGCTAGAATGCCAGCTCAACATTATCGGGGCCTTACACCACCATGGCCACAGGGATTTTGCAGAGGATGGAGAGCATTGCCTTCTCTAGCAGCGCGGCGCGGTGCTTCCAGAACGTCGCGTTCTGCACGGTGTTCTCGATGATCCATTAGATCTTGAGCTTCCCGTGATTATGAGGCATCGCGCTAGGCGAGGATCAGAACCCTTGGCCGACGGCCAGGATGCAATGCAACAAAAGCACAAACTCCCTCTTTCCCTGTGAGGACAACACTGACAACACTGGCCCGTGAGGACGAACTCGATATTTAGTAGGAAATAATAAAAATCACTAAAAGTTGGGATAATATTAAAAAGACCTAATTCTGAATTACATAATATGCTATTAGAGATTAATATAGAGGGAGGACAAGAAATCAAACCATAAATAATATCATTAACTAGCTAATTGTATTATTAATAAGTAGCTAATTGAAGTAGAGTAATGTAGTAGACTTAGGGTGTTGGTAGGTGCCGGGCCCCTCTCAGCCCTATCTCCCCTTCCCTCCACCGCATGGTGTTTGACCTGCATCTTCAGCTCCACGATACACTGGCATAGCATTTTTCATGATCCATCATGTTCTTCCAAGGTTAGCTGCGTACCTCTCCAAGGCGACTTTGGCCTTTGGCTCTGTCGGCTAGATGGTCGGCTCGACCTCACCGGCATTGCGCATCACCATGGGGATTGAGACATCATAGTGGGACAAAGAGCTCCTCGGCCTTCTTGAGCACCTTGGCATGGCCACTCAGGGACACCACCAGATACGCGTTCTTGTTGGTGATCCATGGGATCTTGACGCTTTGGTGAGCCTTGCTACAAGAGAGCAACTCTGAGAATGCTAGAGAAGGAGAGGAAATAAGGTGTTCGCTCGAGGAGGAGTCAGTTGCTACGTAAAAGCTGCACCTTGTGTGCGTGTGTGACACATGCATTCAAAAATCAAAATGCATATATGGGCAACAATCAAAATGAAGTAATAAAACTCATAACTAACACATGATGAGGTTGTTGTTGATTGTGACGGTAGCTTCGCTATGCGCCTCTCCAGCACCTTCTTGACGATAGCAAGGAGCTCTAGGGGCAAATCGCCTATGTCCTTGTGGCCCTAGATGATCTCATGGACGATGAGGTTAGACTTCACTTCATCGTTGGTGGCCTTCTAGGTTTGACCTGTGTCTTCATCTTGATGATGCACCCAACTAGGAACTCATCCAGGTCCAACGTGTTCCTCAAGGAGGAGTCAGTTGTAGCGTACCTTTACAGAACAACCGTGGTCTCCAGCACCAATGGCCAGATGGTCGATTTAGCCCCACTAGGCAGTGCATCACCATGATGACGATGGAGACATTGTTGAGGGCGGATGTACTCATGTGGTATAAATTACAACATTTCTATGTATTCCAATGAAAGTTAATTAGACAAACAAGCATCAAAGCTGGACACTAATTTTACTCAATTCTTTAACCACGACATAGGAGTACACCTTAGTATTAAGTGTGACTAACAAAAAATATGGTCCTAACACCACTCTAATAAGTTTAGTTATCTAAAAATGTCAACCATGTTCACTTTATATAGTGTAAGTGTAACTCACAAATAAGATGCGCTCTTGTGTGACACACGATGCAGGATGCATATATAGGCAACAATCAAAATGATGTAATAAAACTCATAACTCACACACGATGTGGTTGTTGTTGATTGTGTCAGTAGCTTCCTCCATGCGCTTCTCCAGCACCTTCTTGACATTGGCGAGGAGCTTGAGGGGTACATCGCCAATGCCTTGTGGCCCTGGATGACGTCATGTAGGATGACGTTAGCCTTCGGTGTTTGACCTGAGTCTTCAGCTCGACGATGCGCCCATCTAGGAACTCGTCTTGGTCCAACATGTTCCTCTAGGAGGAGTCAATTGCTGTGTACCTCTGTAGCACGACCATGGTCTCCGGCGCCACTGGCCAGACGGTCAGCTTGGCTCCCTAGGCCATGCATCACCACAATGACAGTGGAGACATCGCTGAGGGCGGATGTACTCATGTGGTATAAATTATAGCATCTATGTATTCCAATGGAAGTTAATTAGATAAACAGAGCATCAAAGCTAGAAAATAGTCTTACATAATTCTTTAACCACGATACAGGATTACACCTCAGTATTAAGTGTGACTAACACAGAATATGGTCAGGAAACCACTCTAATAAGTTCAATTATCTCAAAAATGTCAACCATGTTCACTTTATATGAGTGTGAGTGTAACTCACAATTAAGATGCGCTCATATGTGACACATGATGCAAGATGCATATATAGGCAATAATGAAAATGAAGTAATAAAACTCATGACTAGCACACAATGAGGTTGTTGTCAATTGTGTCGGTAGCTTCCTCCATGTGCTTCTCCATCACCTTCTTGATGTTGGCGAGGAGCTTGAGAGGCACATCGCTGATGCCCTTGTAGCCTTGGATGACGTCATGGAGGATGAGGTTAGCCTTCACTTTGTCATTGGTGGACTTCTGGTGTTTGACCCGCGACTTTAGCTCGGCGATGCGCCCACCTAGGAACTCATCGTCTTGGTCAAACATGTTCCTCTAGGAGGAGTTAGTTGTTGCATACCTCTACAGCATGACCATGGTTCCTGGCGCCATTGGCCAGATGGTCGGCCCAACCCCACCAGGCCATGCATCACTATGATGATGGTGGAGACGTCGCTAAGCGTGGATGTACTCATGTGGTATAAATTGTAGGATTTCTATGTATTCCAATGAAAGTTAATTAGATAAACAGAGCATCGAAGTTGGACAATGGTTTTACATCATTCTTTAACCACAACATAGGGTACACCTCTATATTAAGTGTGACTAACACAGAATATGGTCTAGAAATCATTCTAATAAGTTTAATTATCTAAAAATGTCAACCATGTTCACTTTATATAGAGTGTAAGTGTAACTCACAAATAAGATGCACTCTTGTGTGACACATGATGCAAGATGCATATATAGGCAACAATCAAAATGATGTAATAAAACTCATAACTAACACACGATGAGGTTTGTTGTTGATTGTGTCGGTAGCTTCCTCCATGCGCTTCTCCAGTAGCTTCTTGATGTTGGTGAGGAGCTCGAGGTGTACAACGCTAATGCCTTGTGGCCCTAGATGACATCATGGAGGATGAGGTTAGCCTTCACTTCGTCGTTGGCGGCCTTCTAGTGTTTGACCTATGTCTTCAACTCAATGATGCGCCCACCTAGGAACTCATCCTGGTCCAATGTGTTCCTCGAGGAGGAGTCAGTTGCTGCGTACCTCTATAGCATGACCGTGGTCTCCTGTGCCACTGGCCAGACGGGCGGCTTGTCCCCCTAGGCCATGCGTCACCACGATGATAGTGGAGACATCGCTGAGGGCAGATGTACTCGTGGTATAAATTATAGCATCTATGTATTCCAATGGAAGTTAATTAGATAAACAGAGCATCAAAGCGGGAAAATTGTTTTACATAATTCTTTAACCACGACACAAGGGTACACCTTAGTATTATGTGCGACTAACACAGAATATGGTTAGGAAACCACTCTAATAAGTTTAATCATCTAGAAAATTTCAATTATGTTCACTTTATATAGAGTGTAAGTGTAGCTCACAAATAAGATGCGCTCGTATGTGACACATGATGCAAGATGCATATATAGGTGTTGATGATAGTTAACAACCACTATAAACCATCAATGAAACTTGTATAAGGGCATGAATATAATCACCAACATAGGTGTAGGGGTGTAAACTAACAAATTCCATGAGTTTTAGTGAATCTGTGTTTGTAGCAGGGTTTATTCAGAAAACCATCAAGGTGGACCCGAACGTTAGATTTAATCGCGCTTATCCGCAACAAAAATAACTCTAGAAGGTTTTAGAGGACTCCAGGAGGCCCACCAAAGTAGAGGGCGAGTGGCAGTTAGCCCCACCTATAGGCTAGACAGCCCTTGGGCCCACCTATCAGCCCCCTTGTATCCTCTTCTGTATCTTTCATATTTCATATGTTTGCTACAATTGATTTCACATTGTTCCTAATATTATTCATATTCCTAATTATCATGTTCATAGTTTACTTTGATTATATGCTTAGTATAGCTAGATTGCCATTATATTCAAGCATAAGTTTGTATAGCGCTCGCTCTGGTGTACACGGGGTGAGTGGTGGACATTGTGTATGCATGGTGCTTATACGTTGTTTACTTGCGGATGCACCCTATATTCTAGGCCATGTGGTAGATAGAGGACGTGACACTCCCGTTGAGTCCTTTATAGTCCACTCCTCGAATATAGGATAAGTGGGATCTAGTTACGAAGGAAGACATGCTCTGTTCTTAATCTTCCTTAGTAATATCCCTTATGTGTAGATATGAAGTTGATCTTAGCCATGACTACTAAGTGTAATTGCACTAATCAACATATGGTTTGACTTGTAATTAGACATAGGAATTATTCCTCTAATTTCTACTTAGCAATGCTAATGCCATAGAAAGGAGTACTCTGAGTGATCATTTATCATTTATCATTACTTATCATATTTATCTCTTGACTTACCCCTATTGTGAGTAGAAGTTTAGTTATGGGTTACTTCTCCAGCATATGTATAAGTTATCAATATATTCCAACTGTCCATCCTTCCCTGTAGTGAAAATATAAATAACAATATCTAAAATACTCCTAGGTGAAATGCTACAATGGTAAATTATCTATGCGCTTGCAGATCCCTTCATATACATATTTGTATTCTTTCTAGACACAATAAAATACTTAAAGTACTTATTAGTGTCATTCTAGAAGTGACGCTAAAGAATGTCAACAAGCATTTCTGGCATCATAGCTAGGGATGATAACTTAGTAAAAGTGATGCTAAGAAATGTCTACAAACATTAGGTGGCTACTTAAACAAGTGAAAAGTTAATAAATACCAACAAGCATTTCTGGCGCCATTGCTAGGGAAGGCAGCTAGGAAAAAAAGGAATATTGATAAACTTGTACTTATTGATGTGATCGAGGAAACCATATACCCCCGCTCAAACATGCTTACCCTTGTTCTGTCTAGTTTTGTATCTTATGCATGGTAATGTATTACCAGTTTTGACCTTTCGACAAACTACGTTGAAAATCCAGAAGCACTACTCAGGTGGACTAAAGCTAAACTTAAGAAAGTTTTAGCTTTAGACTCGGAAGACAACTATTGGTATTTATTCACTGTCACTTGTTTATGTAGCCACCTAATGTTGTTGACATTCCTTAGCATCACTTTTACTAAGTTGTCATCCCTAGCGATGGTGCCAGAAATGCTTATTGATACTTCCTAGTACCACTTAGAATGACACTAAGAAGTACTTTAATATTTCATGTGACTAGATAGAATATATAATGAATGGAATCTGCAAGCACACAGATAATTATACCATTGTAGCACTTCACCCAGGAGCATTCTAGGTATTGTTACTTATATTTTTACCACAAGGAAGGATGGGCTGTTGGAATATATTGATAACTTATACACATGATGGAGAAATAAAACTATAACCAAACTTCTACTCACAATAGGGGGTAAGTCAAGAGATAAAAGTATAAAAATGGTAAGTAATAACTAATCATTGATCACTCAGAGTACTCCTTTCTATGGTATTAGCATGGCTAAGTAGAATATTAGAGGAATAATTCCTAAGTCATTCTTAATTACAAATCAAGGCATACGTTGATTAGTGCAATTACACCTAGTAGTCATGGCTAAGATCAACTTCATATCTACACATAAGGGATATTAGTAAGGAAGATTAAGAACAGAGCTTGTCTTCCTTCGTAACTAGATCCTACTTGTCCTATATTCAGGGAATGGACTACAATGGACTCAACGAGATGCTAAAATACTTAAAGTACTTATTAGTGTCATTCTAGAAGTGACGCTAAAGAATGTCAACAAGCATTTCTGGCATCATAGCTAGAGATTACAACTTAGTAAAAGTGATGCTAAGAAATGTCATCAAACATTAGGTGGCTAATTAAATAAGTGACAAGTTAATAAATACCAACAATTGGCAACAATCAAAATGAAGTAATAAAACTCATAACTAACACACGATGAGGTGGTTGTTGATTGTGTCAGTAGCCTCCTCCATGTGCTTCTCCAGCACCTTCTTGATGTTCACGAAGAGCTCAAGGGGCACATCACCAATGTCCTTGTAGCCCTGGAAGACGTCGTGGAGGATGAGGTTAGCCTTCACTTCATCGTTGGTGGCCTTCTGGTGTTTGACCTATTCCTATAGCTCATCGATGCGCCCAACTAGGAACTCGTCCTGGTCCAACGTGTTCCTTCAGGAGGAGTTAGTTGTTGTGTACCTCTGTAGCACGACCATGGTCTCAGGCGCCGCTGGCTAGATGGTCGGCTCGGCCCACCAGGCCGTGCATCACGACGACAACGGGGTAGATGTCGTCACTAGGGACGGATGTACTCATGTGGTATAAATTGTAGAATTTGTATGTATTCCAACAAAATTTAATTAGATAAACAGAGCATCAAAGTTGGTCAATAGTTTTACATCATTCTGTAACCACGACATAGGGTACACCTCAGTATTAAGTGTGACTAATTGTCGACACATAATTTTGTCCCGTGCCGAGGACACACGCAGCAAGCTAGAAGGGTCCGCTCGATGGAGCAGATCTGCCTTGCTTCAGCGCTGGGGTGGTCAATCCTACGCAATCCTACACACGCAGCAAGCTAGAAGGGTCCGCTCGAATTTGACCCTACAATTGACAAGGAGAGAAAGTTCATCAGTAGTTAAGGGCGGAACTTGCCGGTGTTGCCAGACAGTCCCAAATATACGACTGTAAGAGCCGATATGAAAGGAAATTGACTAAATAGCCAATTCCAATATATTCATGAGAATAAGTCAGTTAGAGCTCATGGGGTCGTGTGAGGAGAATCGGTTATCATTCAAGATAAACATCTTTTAAACGAATATTAATCAATGGCAATAAGATATCAATGATGATCGGTCCATACTGAGCCAATGATTATGAGTAACCGAACTCCTTTTTATATAAAGAAACAATTCAACATCACTTAATCATTTAATAAAGATAAATCTAATGAACATGTTAGATCTCATCTATCGCCATGACCAGTGGGGCTTGAGGCAGAATCATGCAGGCCATAGAAACAACAATAGACTCGACGATCCTAACTCATTACTAATATCAGTGGGGCATGAGGCAAAATCATGAAGGCCGTAATACAATAACAAGATTATGGGGCTAACACATCTTTCAACTTATCTCTACTTTAACGATCTCGTGATGTGAACTGTTCGTGAAAGCATTCGATATCAGCTAAACAGCCGATTCAGGCATAGCGCACAGTTAAGGTCATGTCTTCTCAGGAATGGGTCTATCAACCAACAATCCCCACTCCACGGTGCCAACAGTGGGGTGAGAGGCAGAATCCCACAGGCCATGATGACGGGCCATGAAACGGTTCTCGCTAACCGATAGATCTACTCAAGATCGAACATGCCTTAACCGCACGCTATGCACGATTAAGATTGACGCAAAATAGTCAATAAAAACATAACTCATCAATTAAGATGTAGATTAGATCAGTTTTAGATTAGCAAACAATGAGTTAAACAAGATATAAGGCTGATCTAGATCAATCTCAATTGGGCAGAGTGATATTGCTGTAATTAGATAAACAATGAAAGCAATAAGCAATATCGGTAACTTAATGAATCTACCAAAGACTGTCACTCTAAGCTAGAGCCGATAACTTGACCTTGATCCAATTCAAGCAGTGGGGTGTGAGGCAGAATCACATAGGCCATATTTGAATTAGGCAAGAGTCGATAACTAGCTTATACCAGAGCCACAGTGGGGGTCGACCGGATCGATGCAGCCATACAAACAGAGGTATAAACCATGATGGTACTTACAACAAGCAGTGGAGGTTGACCGGATAGATGCAGCCGTACTTGTAGAAGAACTCACCGAGATCTACTCTACTCCTACTCCTAAGGGGTGGCCGGAGCCAAAAAAGTAATTGACTTATATTTGATTGATTGGTTGATTCTACAATAGCCGAGGTTTGGTATTTATACTCGGAGCCTAAACATGAATCCTACTCGAGCACGATTTGTTACAAACTTTGGCACAAAATAAAAACAATCCTAATTTAAGATAACTTAGACTCTAATCTTTCCCTTTTTTGTAGAGTCTGACATGTTTTCTTCCTGGCATCGAGCGTAGCCTCTGTCATTATCTACTGGTGTTGTCCGAAGAAAGCCGATTCCTAGACTTTACATCTGAATCAGCTATTTCTGATCCGCCCACAACTAATCCCTTGATGATACAATCCTAGGAGCTTCTGGGTCCCTGTGACTCTTCTTCCAAATCTTGGTGTAAACACATGCCCCCAATTTTGGGACAAAAGAAAATTTGTTCCAAAATTACCATGTCCATGCTCCCGATAGGCCCATAGTCATAGGTAAGGAATCTTGATCTGGGGTCTACTATTCACCGCCGTCCATATCAACCCATGAGCCCATGTTTCAAAACTTTTTTAGAGCATTATTGCTTCACAGGCGTTTTGGATTCATCCTTCCAAGCTAGCTATAAAAATGACTATCCGACCCTAGTGAGAGCAAACTCAACAATTCAGCCATGTTTCGCTTTTATCTGCCTCCTCGGGTGTCCCTGATCCTACTGGATCCTCCATGGTTTATCCCTTTGCTATGCAAATCTTGAGCGGTTAGGAGAATTCTTGTGCATAGGGTGATTGTGTCGCTCATTCTAGCGCCTTGTCGAGCAAGAGAATCAGCTACTACGGCTAGAAGAAGTCTTGTGATATCACATGTGTCTTCTCACCATGCTCGCAGAGCTGTTCTAGTGTTTGCAAGGGCTAAAATGCATGGACACCTTTCCCTTGTCCGTTCTGCTAAACGCCCACCGGGAAAGCTACCGGCTTCTTCCCCATAGTTTCTCGATTTACTGAGAAATTGACTAATCACATGCTGGGCAAGCGGTTTTCCCTCTTCTTGGGTACAACGGGCCGATGCTGATTCATGTCATAATGATCTTCAGCCTTACAGGGTTCAGGCTCCCTTCAATCCAAAGAAGCCTTGATAGGTTGATCTCTGGTCAATCTTTGAATCTATTTCTGATATTTTGCAATTTTGGGGGAGCAATGGGTCTGAGTCTGCTATCTCTTCATTATCCATCCCCTGAATTCCTGAGGGTGCCGATCTGTTTCCGTCTCTGATTTCAATTCCATGCCTCTGGCGAAACTGATTTTGCCTCCCCGGGCTATATATACGGGCTACGGCTGAGGGTCGAGCAACAACCCGCTTCGTCTCAATCCCTCGGCATCCTCAGTATAGTCCCTATTTTTCTGTAAGCTTGAGATCATGGAGAACAACACAAGGTCTGCCAAGGGGGCTCTTAATGGATATGCATCATCGCGCCAGCGCCTTCATCGTTAAGAGGGTGCAGCTCATGATGCGCCCACTGCCTCAGGTTATAGGGCCGACTCTATTCGGCCTCTGGGGTCTTCCTCATCAACAGCTTATCGCTAGCTTCCTTGCTACCTGAGGCAGTGGATTGGCAATGATGATCTGTTTGCCGCCATCGACAATCATAGCTAGGGACTTGCTGAATGTCTCTCTCTTGCAGAATCAACCCTGGCCATGGCTTGATGCCGATCGCCTCCCGTGACTGATTTAGTGGATGACAAATTAGCCAAAGCCGAGGCCAGAATTATGGGTGAGATATCATGACCTTTGTTTCCTTTCAATTTCACCTTCAGGATTATGATAATCTCCCTTTCGAACCTTTCAGATTCTTCTACCCAACTGGAGAGCCTTCAACTAGCTGCGGAGTATGCGGCAGGATTTGTCAATGCTAGAGGTGCCGTCCCAATAGTTCGCTTGTATGACATCCTGAATCGCGTCAGGAAGGTCGCTCTTCATGGTGTTCGTCATGGTGCTGCTGCGGCGTTGGCTGTCGCATAGGCTTGTTCTAGCCACAATCTTCGGCTTCTTCCTCATGGTTTCTCGGATGCGGTGCACCCTGGGGATCATGAGCGTCTGACTAAAGATTTCCTTAGCACTACCGACTATGTGGCCTTCAATACCCTGGCCGATGACATAGTAGGCAAAGTGTTTTCTAGCCCATAACCTATAATAGGCGGTATTTAGCAAACAATTTCTTCGTCTTTAGTGATTTCTCCTTTGTTTTGTACTCCATATTGTGCACATCAGTCTATCGGCATGATCGATACATATTGTACCGGTCTTCACCCCTTCGGGTTTACTTTCTTGCTAGCAATGATACCCTTCCGGCATCGGCTACTAAAACTGATGACCGAGCAAATTGGTTGTTAAGTACCAATCCAAACGCTAGGGTAATATTCCTTCAAATATTTCCCATTTGATTGCTCTGCCGAATTTCCCTTTTCTTCTTAGTATCCCCAAAATACAAGCATTACCAAGTGCATAACACTTGATCCGATAAGGCCCTTCCCAGTTGGGTGACCTTCCGCCGAACTTGCTGTGCCCCAGTCGGTGATTTTATTTCCAGGCTAAGTCTCCTTCAGTAAATTGCTTGATCTTGGCCTTTTAATCATAATATCTTGCAATCCTCAGTTTATTGGCTTCAATGTTTTCAAGAGCATGTAGCTGAAGGCAACTCAAGTCTTTAAAGTCATCCATCACAAAATTCTGGTAGGCTTCGGCTTGACAAATCGTTTGGCTGCTCCGCTCTTGGCTCTCAAAAGTAGTCCATGCCAGGTCTTTTCCAGAGTCTTATTGCCATTGATTGTCACAAGTCTAGTCTAGCTAAGATACCTGATGTCACCCAATAAGAGAAACAGGAACTGCTGGTTAAGGTTAGAACAGGTTGAGCTATCTGAATCAATCTCGAGATCATCAGGTTGTGTAGAATCAATCGTATTCCTTGTTGTTCAATTGGATTTTTGTTTCGGCTAAAGAGCCGATTCGATACAGCCAATCCTGGACTCCTGATCTTAATTTAATTAAGTCTAGAGACATGGCTTTCATTTAAGAGAGTCCTTCGATCTGCTATCCTCGGTCATCTGATGTTGTATTCTCTTCGACATTGGTGAAGTGGCGCTTCGCTTCCTATTAATTGTGGTTGCCTTTTACGTGTTTCGAGGCATCTGTCCCTTCGCTTCATGTCTTCAAATACTAGTCGATGGCTTGTGCCTCGAACACATCTCCATCCACAACTGTTCCTTCACTCTTCTCTGCCTGCTGAAAACCCTATAGTGGTTCTTTCTTCTCCCTTTCGTAGATCCAATCACTTTTCATGGCTGGCGAAGACCGCCAAGGCAAACATGCGGCGGAGGAAATCCCAGAAGAGAATATGCCGATGAACCAGCATCTCCGACACATGAGGTGAGATTGACATTTCTTGTTTATGATGATGAACAGTTCTGACTCACCTATAGGTTTGTTGTGAATGATAGTCTCCATCTTCTTTCTAGGGCCGGCGGGCCTTCTGACGCCGCATCTTCTATGCCGGCCTTGTCGTCGGACTCCTCTGATTCCTACAATAGCAATGATGCTTGATGCTACCTTCATGAGTGGAGGATGGCCCAGAACCGTTACTCTGAGGCGACCTAGGAGACCGGCCAACTAGAGATCTGCCTCGGGGTTTCCCAGGCCGCTCTTCATGTGGCCGAGGAAGAGGCTAACGCCGCTCGAGCGCAGCTAACTGAATCAGATGCCATGGTGGCAGGTACGATGAGCCTCAACAACGTCTTTATTCTGATCTCGGCTATTTTTATCTTGATAGCTTTTCCTCTTCTGTGATTACCAACCCTGATGGCGCGGTTGGAGTCTCTCCAACTAGCGGTGAACGTGGCCATGGACGCCGTCAATGCTCGAGGTTCCTCTATTGATGCTCGTCTTCAAGACATCCCGGCCCATGTCTAGGAAATCGCCCTCCACGGCGTTTGCCATGGTGCATCAGTGGCGCTGACCACGGCACAGGTTTGGATAGGGTACGAGCTCCATGCCATGGAGACCGGCTTCCCAGTAGGCGATGGCCCTGCATGAGGACCTGCTTGAAGAATTTACCATGGCAGCTGAGGTCATAGTGGACATCACATCCGCTCAGGATGTGGTAAACAAGGTCTTTGATTAGTTTGTACTTAGGGGAACCAATGAACAAAGACTTCTCTTTCATGAATGTGCCTCAGTGCAATGACTGTGAATGTTTCTTTTTGTTTTTGCTCTATAGGCGACACATATCGTATTGGCTTTTGCTGTCTTTGAAGATTTTTACTTTTTGAACTAGAGGCGATACTCCTGGTATCGGCTATTGGAGCCGAGAATGGATCGGCTAGCAGGTCTAGATGTTAGGATAACATTTCCTTCATGCATTTTTTCCTTCCAAACAATCGATCAATCCAAGTCAAGCATCCTATTAAGCGAAACAGAACTTCTCTTAAGAAATCCATTAACTCTGAATCGCACTTACACTTTAACTCAGCATTCATGTGCGTCGGTCTAAACCCATCTCCAAGAATTAATGCTTATTTTTCCTTAACTTAATGGCCGACGCAACGCCACGACTATTGATCAAAACAAACTCTCAGAGTCGATTTCTTGAACCAGCTGTTGGCCTTCATTATTAATCCTGATGAAGCCTCCTTCCCATGTTTTGCCAGAAAAACACTCGAAATCTCCTAGTTCCCAAAAGACTGGATCAGCTATTGCGATGCTTATGGACTCATCAGCACAAACCAGTTCAACATCATTTCCATGCCATTGAATCAAACACTGATGCATGGTCGACGGTATGCAACAATTCACATGAATCCAATCACGACCGAGGAGTAAACTGTATGATCCTTTCCCATCAATGACAAAGAACGTGGTGAGCAGAGTTTTACTCTTGATTGCCAGTTCGATGTTTATTGCCCCCCGGGTCTTGGATGTATTTCCTTCAAAGTCTCTAAGCATCATGTCGGTCTCAAGCAAATCTCCTGGTCCCTTGCCAAGCTTACGGAAAGTGGCGTATGGCATAAGATTGATAGAAGCACCTCCATCCACCAACATCTTGTTCATTGGCTTCCCATCAACAAAACCTTTCATATATAAAGCCTTTAAGTGCCGATGCTTGACTAGCTTATCAAATATTGCTTGCTGCACAACCATTAACTTGGCAACCATCTCTTCATACTTTGATTCATCGAAGTTTGAATAAACTTCCTATTCTGCCGGAGCTCTAAATTCGGGTGGTAACAGAAAAGCCATTTAGATATTAGCCAATGGTTGCCTCTTATCAGCTATCTGCTTGGTACGCCATACTTGAGTTTTACCAGGTGCCTGAGCCTATTCCATCTCTCTATTCCTTAGGCGCTGCACCCTCCTCTTTTGGCTTCTCATCAAATCTCCTGGGCACCACTGGCCTTCCTACCACGTGTATCTTCTTTCAATGCCTTCCTCTTCATGATCAGCCCAATCCTGTCTAATGACTCTTTTTCCCAACTGATCATGAACACTTTTGTTTTTTAAGCGTTGATCCATGTTGTTATGATGATTTGAATCTTTAACTTGGATAGACCGGTGGTTGGTTCGAGATTTCCTATACTCCCGATATTGATTGCTACATTCTGGACAGTCGTGTCTGGTAGGCAACTTCAAACCTTCATTATAGCAATGCCTAAAGAAGGAACAATTCCAATGTAATTTAGCTTGTTCCCTTTCATACCTCTCTTCTTCTAATTGATGCTGGTATGCTTGATCTTTTAACCAACATTGATAATCCTTTTCCTTCTGCCGCTACCATTTATTCAACAGAATCAAAGATGTGACCCACGGCTTTGATGTCTCTGCTTTTGACGTCTTCCTCTGCTCATATCGGCTCTTTTGTTCAGCACGAAGTCAATGTTAGGACCTTGGTTTTTCCTTTGAACAGCCCAGCATCAACCATGTTCTGATCTCCTAGGAAAGGATTATCATCGACTTTCATCTTCTGAGATGTATCGAATTTGAGCCTCCCTTGCTGAATAGCTCTCTGTATATGTTGCCTGAAGATTCTGCATTCATTAGTGGAATGTGAAGTAGCATTATGGAATTTGTAGAACTTCTTGTTCTTCAATTGATCAGGGGGCAACATGACATGACCATCAGGCAACTTGATCTGCCCCTTCTCAAGCAAGAAATCAAAAAGCTTGTCCGATTTTGTGACATCAAAGTCATAGCTCTCCTTAACTCCTCCTCCCTAAGGATTTGGCACCATTACTGTCTTCTTGCCCCAATTCGATTCAACTACAGCAACCTCCTCTTCTTCATCTTCATAGCCGTCTTCAATTGAGTATGGATCATAAGTTTCGGCTACTGTGGTGCTCTTCTAGAATCGGGTATCTCTGCGCATACTCTGGAATTGGCTATTGAGTGCTGCTACCTATTGAGCCAATTGTCCCAAGTTGTCAAACTCTTGTCCTAGCAGCTTTTCTTTCCACATTGGTAGCATTCCTTGGATGGCTAAAGCAGCTAGCTGATCATCGACCAAGCTCAATGAGAAACACAAATTCTTAGTCTCTCGGAATCTCTAAAGAAACTCAATGCCCGATTCATTAGTCCTCTGTCTCATGGTTGTCAAATCCATTATTTTCTTCTCTCCAGTCCCAGTGTAAAAATATGTATGAAACTTCTTCTCCAGGTCGGCCCAATTGGCAATGGAGTTGACTAGTAATGACGAGAACCAAGTGAAGGCTGGCCCTGATACGGACAAGGAGAAGAAACAAACTCGATGGGCATCTTCAATTGATGCTTCACCCAATTGTGTAAGATACTGACTGACATGTTCTATTGTGCTTATACCGTCTTGACTAGTGAACTTGGCAAACTCTGGGAGCCTGTAATTTGTAGGAAGAGCGACCAAATCACACCATTCTGGACATGGGTGTTTGTACGAAAAAGTCATTCCTTTTGGCTTCAGATCGAACTGATTCTTCATCATCTCGGTCACCTTGAGCAGCAACTCATCAGCCTACGGATTTGGATTTCTCGGTACTTGCTGACCCATCTGTGGATTGAAATCCCACGTGCCTTGATATCCTAGATTTGGTATCATGTGGAGGGTGTTATAATCCATGCCATAGTGATAGCCTTGTGGAATCTCAATCTATTGGGTCCTTTGCTGGCTTGCTGTTTGAAGTCTCTGATTATAGACATAAGGATCTATATCTCTACGGATCCTTTGAATTGATGGTGCTATCTTCTGAGCCGATGACGGTATGTGGCCTGATGTGCCAAAATTGATCATATGGTTTTGACTTTGCCCCGCCAACTGCTGCACATGCTGTACTGACGGTCTAGAATTGTACTGTATCTGATTTGTAGCAGTACCCGGAGTTTGTTTAGATGAACCTTGAAGTGTTTGGACATCACCATTACTAGCTGAAGCTGCTTCTTGATGGCTAGTACCGACTTGACTTGTCCCTTAAGTCGACGGATCTAGAATATTATAACAAGTCGATCCAACCTGACCAACTAGAAATCCATGAATCGCCTCTTTCATGGCGTTGTGAAAAGCATCAATGAAAGCTTCATTGCGGCTTGATATGGCACCACGAACAGACTTGTCTATGGCTTCTGTAAAGAAACGCCTGTCTTCAGCTTCGACCATATCTGTCTACCCATGTAGTAGAACTCTTGGTAGTGGAAATTTCTAAATAATTGTGCTGTCACATGTTTTGGTGTAGGACAACAAACACTTCTACTGAAATTCTTCTATAGCTTTGTTGATGGTATCCTTATCTTCATCAGCCAGGTCTTCATAATGTACCATAAGGATGCTATCGTTGTTGTGAACCGCCATGACGATTGTGGTGTCCCACTGGGCGTGCCAGAAACGTGTGTCGACACAGAATTTCGTCCCGTGCCCAGGACACACACAGCAAGCCGAAAGGGTCCGCTCGATGGAGCAGATCTGCCTAGCTTCAGCGTAGGGGTGGTCGATCCTACGCAATCCTCCTGAGGCGTGCCAGTCAATTTGACCCTACAATTGACAAGGAGAGAAAGTTCATCAGTAGTTAAGGGCGGAACTTACCAGTGTTGCCAGACAGTCCCAAATGTATGGCTGTGAGAGCCGATATGAAAGGAAATTGGCTAAATAGCCGATTCCAGTATATTCATGAGAATAAGTCAGTTAGAGCTCATGGGGTCGTGTGAGGAGAATCGGTTATCATTCAGGATAAACATCATTTAAACAAATATTAATCAATGGCAATAAGATATCAATGATGATCGGTCCATACTGAGCCAATGATTACGAGTAACCGAACTCCTTTTTATATAAAGAAACAATTCAACATCACTTAATCATTTAATAAAGATAAGTCTAATGAACATGTTAGATCTCATCTATCGCCATAACCAGTGGGGCATGAGGCAGAATCATGCAGGCTGTAGAAACAATAATAGACTCGATGACCCTAACTCATTACTAATATCAGTGGGGCATGAGGCAGAATCATACAGGCCATAATACAATAACAAGATCAAGGGCTAACACATCTTTCAACTTATCTCTACTTCAATGATCTCGTGATGTCAACTGTTTGTGAAAGCATTCGATATCGGTTAAACAGCCAATTCAGGCATAGCGCACAATTAAGGTCATGTCTTCTCAGGAACGGGTCTATCAACCAACAATCCCCACTCCACGGTGCCAACAGTGGGGTGAGAGGCAGAATCCCACAGGCCATGATGATGGGCCATGAAACGGCTCTCGCTAACCGATAGATCTACTCAAGATTGAACATGCCTTAACCGCATGCTATGCACGATTAAGATTGACGCAAAACAGCCGATAAAAACATAACTCACCGCTTAAAATGTAGATTAGATCAGTTTTAGATTAGCAAACGATGAGTTAAACTAGATATAAGGCCAATCCAGATCAATCTCAATCGGGCAGAGTGATATTGCTGTAATTAGATAAACAATGAAAGCAATAAGTAATATCGGTAACTTAATGAATCTACCAAAGACTGCCACTCTAAGATAGAGCTAATAACTTGACCTTGATCCAATTTAAGCAGTGGGGTGTGAGGTAGAATCACACAGGCCATACTTGAATTAGGCAAGAGTCGATAACTAGCTTATACCAGAGCCGCAGTGGGGGTCGACTGGATCGATGCAGCCATACGAACAGAGGTATAAACCATGGCGGTACTTACAACAAGCAGTGGAGGTCAACCAGATTGATGCAGTCGTACTTGCTGAAGAACTCACCGAGATCTACTCTACTCCTACTCCTAAGGGGTGGCCGAAGCCAAAAAAAGTAATTGACTTGTATTTGATTGATTGGTGATTCTACAATAGCCGGGGTTTGGTATTTATACCCGGAGCCTAAACATGAATCCTACTCGAGCACAATTTGTTACAAACTTTGGCACAAAATGAAAACATTCCTAATTTAAGATAACTTGGACTCTAATCTTTCCCTTTTTGTAGAGTCCGACACGTTTTCTTCTCAGCGTCGAGCGTAACCTCTGTCGTTATCTGCTAGTGTTGTCCGAAGAAAGCCGATTCCTAGACTTTGCACCTAAATCAGCTGTTTCTGATCCACCCACAACTGATCCCTTGATGATATGATCCTGGGAGCTTCTAGGTCCCTGTGACTCTCCTTCCAAATTTTGGTGTAAACATTAACACAGAATATGGTCTAGAAACCACTCCAATAAGTTTAATTATCTAGAAATTGTCAACCATGTTCATTTTATATAGAGTGTAAGTGCAACTCACAAATAAGATGCTCTCATATGTGACACATATAGGCAACACTGAAAATGAAGTAATAACACTCGTAACTAAGACAAGATGAGGTTAGCCTTCACTTCATCGTTGGCGGGCCTTCTGGTGTTTGACCTGTGTCTTCAGCACGACAATGTGCCCATCTAGGAACTCATCCTAGTCCAACATGTTCCTCGAGGAGGAGTCAGATGCTACGTACCTCTATAGCATCACAATGATCTTCGGCGTCGCTAGCCTGACGGTCGACTTGGCCCCCCAGGCCATGCGTCACCACAACGACGGTGGAGATGTCGCTGACGACGGATGTACTCATGTGGTATAAATTAAAGCATCTATGTATTCCCATGGAAGTTAATTAGATAAACATAGCATCAGAGCTAGAAAATAGTTTTACATAATTCTTTAACCACGACACTGGGTACACCTTAGTATTAAGTGTGACTAACATAGAATATGGTCTAAAAACACTCTAATAAGTTCAATTATCAAGAAAATGTCAATCATGTTCACTTTATATGAGTGTACGTGTAACTCACAATTAAGATGCACTCATATGTGACACATGATGCCAGATGCATATATAGGGAATAATGAAAGTGAAGTAATAAAACTCATGACTAACACACAAGGAGGTTGTCATCGATTGTGTCGGTAGCTTCCTCCATGTGCTTCTCCGTCACCTTCTTGATGTTGGCGAGGAGCTCGAGGAGCACATCGCCGATGTCCTTGTTGCCCTAGATGACATGGTGGAGGGCGAGGTTAGCCTTCACTTCGACGTTGGTGGCATTCTGTTGTTTGACCCGTGTCTTTAATTCAGCGATGCGCCCACCTAGGAACTCATCGTCCTAGTCCAACATGTTCCACAAGGAGTTAGTTGTTGCACACCTCTGCAGCATGACTATGGTTTCTAGTGCCACTGGCCAGGCGGTTGGCCCGGCCACACCAGGCCATGCATCACCACAATGATGGTGGAGACGTCGCTGAGTCTGGATGTACTCATGTGGTATAAATTGTAGAATTTCTATGTATTCCAATGAAAGTTAATTAGATAAACAGGGCATCAAAGTTGGACAATAGTTTTACACCATTCTATAACCACGACATAGGGTACACCTCAGTATTAAGTGTGACTGACACAGAATATAGTCTAGAAACCACTCTAATGAGTTTAATTATCTAGAAAATATCAACCATGTTCACTTTATATAGAGTGCAAGTACAACTCACAAATAAGATGCGCTCATATGTGACACAAGATGCATATATAGGCAACAATGAAAATGAAGTAATAACACTCATAACTAAGACAAGATGAGGTTGTTGTTGATTGTGTTGGTAGCTTCCTCCATGCTCTTCTCCAGCACCTTCCTGACATTGGCGAGGAGCTCAACATTCACAACGCCAATGTCCTTGTGGACCTGGATGACATCATGGAGGATGAGGTTAGCCTTCGCTTCATCGTTGGTGGACTTCTGGTGTTTGACCTGCATCTTCAGCTCAACAATGCGCCCACCAAGGAACTCATCCTGGTCCAACATGTTCCTTGAGGAGGACTCAGTTGCTGCGTACCTCTATAGCACGACTATGGTTTCCGCATCGTTGGCCACAGGGTTAGCTTGGCCCCCTAGGCTATGTGTCACCACGACGACGGTGGAGACGTCACTGAGGGTGGATGTACTTTGTGGTATAAATTGTAGAATTTCTAGGTATTCCAATGAAAGTTAATTAGGTAAACAGAGCATCCAAGTTGGACAATAGTTTTACATAATTCTTTAAGCACGACATAGGGTACACCTCAGTATTAAGTGTGAATAACACAACATATGGCCTAGAAACCACTCTAATAAGTTTGAATATCTAGAAAATGTCAACCATGTTCACTTTATATAGAGTGTAAGTGTAACTCACAAATATATAGATGTGCTCATATGTTACACATGATGCAAGATCCATATATAGGCAACATTGAAAATGAAGTAATAAAACTCATAACTAACACACAATGAGGTTACTGTTGATTGTGTCGGTTGCTTCCTCCATGCGCTTCTCCAACACCTTCTGGATGTTGGCGAGGAGCTCAAGGGACACATCACCAATGCCATGTGGCCCTAGATGATGTCCTGGAGGACAAGGTGAGCCTTCACTTCGTCGTTGGTGGGCCTTATGGTGTTTGACCTGTGTCTTTAGCATAGCGATGGGCCCATCTAGGAACTCGTCCTGGTCCAACATGTTCCTTTAGGAGGAGTCAGTTGCTACATACCTCTGTAGCACGACCATGGTCATCAGCACTACTAGCCAGATGGTCGGCTTGGCCCCCCAGGCCATGCGTCACCATGATGACAATGGAGACGTCGCTGAGGGCGGATGTACTCATGTGGTAAAAATTATAGCATCTATGTATTCCAATGGAAGTTAATTAGATAAACAGAGCATCAGAGCTAGAAAATAGTTTTACATAATTATTAAACCACGACACAGGGGTACACCATAGTATTAAGTGTGTTTAACACATAATATGGTCTAGAAACCACTCTAATAAATTTAATTATCTTGAAAATTTCAACTATGTTCACCTCATATAGAGTGTAAGTGTAACTCACAAATAAGATGCGCTCGTTTGTGACACATGATGCAAGATGCATATATAGGCAATAATGAAAATGGAGTAATAAAACTCATGACTAACACACAATGACGTTGTTGTCGATTGTGTTGGTAGCTTCCTCCATGTGCTTCTCCATCACCTTCTTGATGTTGGCGAGGAGCTCGAGGGGCACATCGCCGATGTCCTTGTAGCCCTTGATGATGTCATGGAGGACGAGGTTAAATACATAAACAGAGCATCAAAGTTGGACAATAGATTTGCGTCATTCTATAACCACGACATAGGGTACACCTCAGTATTAAGTGTGACTAACATAGAATATGGTCTAGAAACCACTCCAGTAAGTTTAATTATCTAGAAAATGTCAACCATGTTCACTTCATATAGAGTGTAAGTGCAACTCACAAATAATCTCATATGTGACACATGATGCAAGACATATATAGGCAACAATGAAAATGAAGTAAAAAACTCGTAACTAACACAAAATGAGGTTGTTGTTGATTGTGTTGGTTCTTCCTCCATGCGCTTCGCCAACACGTTCTTGATGTTGGCAAGGAGCTCAAGGGGCACATCGCCAATGCCGTGCAGCCCTAGATGACATCGTGGAGGACAAGGTTAGCCTTCACTTCATCGTTGGCGTGCCTTCTAGTGTTTGACCTGTGTCTTTAGCATAGCGATGCGTCCATCTAGGAACTCGTCTTGGTCCAACATGTTCCTCTAGGAGGAGTCAGTTGTTGTGTACCTCTATAGCACGACCGTGGTCTCTGGCGCCGCTGGCCAGACGGTCAGCTTGGCCCCATAGGCCATGCATCACCACTATGACAGTGGAGACGTCGCTGAGGGTGGATGTACTCATGTGGTACAAATTATAGCATCTATGTATTCTAATGGAAGTTAATTAGATAAACAGAGCATCAGAGCTAGAAAATAGTTTTACATAATTGTTTAACCATGACATAGCGTACACCTCAGTATTAAGTGTGACTAACACAGAATATGGTCTAGCAACCACTCTAATAAATTTAATTATCTCAAAAAATTCAACTATGTTCACCTTATATAGAGTGTAAGTGTAACTCACAAATAAGATGTGCTCATATGTGACACATGATGCAAGATGCATATATAGGCAATAATGAAAATGGAGTAAAAAAACTCATGACTAACACATAATGAGGTTGTTGTCGATTGGGTCGGTAGCTTCCTCCATGTGCTTCTCCATCACCTTCTTGATGTTGGCGAGGAGCTCGAAGGGCACATCACCGATGTCCTTGTAGCCCTCGATGATGTCATGGAGGACGATGTTAGCCTTCACTTCGTCGTTGGTGGCCTTTTGGTGTTTGACCCGCGTCTTTAGCTCAGCGATGCGCCCACCTTGGAACTCGTCGTCCTCGTCCAATGTGTTCCTTAAGGAGGAGTTAGTTGTTGCATGCCTCTGCAACATGATCGAGGTTTCTAGCACCACTGGCCAGACGGTCGGCCCGGCCCCACCAGGCCATGCATCACCACGATGATGGTGCAGACGTCGCTAAGCATGGATGTACTCATGCGGTATAAATTGTAGAATTTCTATGTATTCCAATGTAAGTTAAATAGATAAACAGAGCATCAAAGTTGGACAATAGATTTACGTCATTCTATAACCATGACATAGGGTACACCTCAGTATTAAGTGTGACTAACACAGAATATGGTCTAGAAACCACACCAATAAGTTTAATTATCTAGAAAATGTCAACCATGTTCACTTTATATAGAGTGTAAGTGCAACTCACAAATAAGCTCGTATGTGACACATGATGTAAGACACATATATAGGCAACAATGAAAATGAAGTAATAAGGTTGTTGTTGATTGTGTTTGTTGCTTCCTCCATGCGCTTCTCCAAAACCTTCTTGATGTTGGCGAGGAGCTCAAGGGGCACATCACCAATGCCGTGTAGCCTTGGATGACATCATGGAGGACAAGGTTAGCCTTCGCTTCATCATTGGCATGCCTTCTAGTGTTTGACCTGTGTCTTCAGCATAGCGATGCATCCATCTAGTAAATCGTCTTGGTCCAACGTGTTCCTCTAGGAGGAGTCAGTTGTTGTGTACCTCTGCAGCACGACAGTGGTCTCCGGCGCCGCTGGCCAGACAGTCAGCTTGGCCCCCAAGGCCATGCGTCACCACGATGATAGTGGAGACGTCACTGACAGCGGATGTACTCATGTGGTACAAATTATAGCATCTATGTATTCCAATGGAAGTTAATTAGATAAACAGAGCATCAGAGCCAGAAAATAGTTTTACATAATTGTTTAACCATGACACAGGGGTACACCTCAGTATTATGTGTGACTAACACAAAATATGGTCTAGATACCACTCTAATAAATTTAATTATCTCGAAAATTTCAACTATGTTCACCTTATATAGAGTCTAAGTGTAACTCACAAATAAGATGCGCTCGTATGTGACACATGATGCAAGATGCATATATAGGCAATAATGAAAATGGAGTAATAAAACTCATGACTATCACACAATGAGGTTGTTGTCGATTGTGTCGGTAGCTTCCTCCATGTGCTTCTCCATCACCTTCTTGATGTTGGCGAGGAGCTCGAGGGGCACATCACTAATGTCCTTGTAGCCCTGGATGATGTCGTGGAGATGAGGTTAGCCTTCACTTCGTCATTGGTGGCCTTTTGGTGTTTGACCTAAGTCTTTAGCTCAGCGATGCACCCACCTAGGAACTCGTCATCCAGGTCCAACGTGTTCCTCAAGGATGAGTTAGTTGTTGCATACCTCTGCAACATGACCAAGGTTTCTGGCGCCACTGGCTAGACGGTCGACCTAGCCCCACTAGGCCATGCATCACCACAATGATGGTGGAGACGTCGCTAAGCGTGGATGTACTCATGCGGTATAAATTGTAGAATTTCTATGTATTCCAATGAAAGTTAAATAGATAAACAGAGCATCAAAGTTGGACAATAGATTTATGCCATTATATAACCACGACATAGGGTACACCTTAGTTAAGTGTGACTAACACAAAATATGGTCTAGAAACCACTCGAATAAGTTTAAATATCTAGAAAATGTCAACCATGTTCACTATATATAGAGTGTAAGTGCAACTCACAAATAAGCTCGTATGTGACACATGATGCAAGACACGTATATAGGCAACAATGAAAACGAAGTAATAAAACTTGTAACTAACACACAATGAGGTTGTTGTTGATTGTGTTGGTTGCTTCCTCCATGCGCTTCTCCAACACCTTCTTGATGTTGGTGAGGAGCTCAAGGGGCACATCGCCAATGCCATGTAGCCCTAGATGACATCGTGGAGGACTAGGTTAAACTTCACTTCGTCGTTGGCAGGCCTTCTGGTGTTTGACCTATGTCTTCAGCGTAGTGATGCACCCATTTAGGAACTCATCTTGGTCCAACGTGTTCCTCTAGCAGGAGTCAGTTGCTGCATACCTCTGTAGCACGGCCGTGGTCTCCGGCACCACTGGCTAGACGGTCTGCTTGGCCCCCAGGCCATGCATCACCACGATGACAATGGAGACATCGCTGAGGGTGGATGTACTCATGTGGTATAAATTATAGCATCTATGTATTCCAATCGAAGTTAATTAGATAAACAGAGAATCAGAGCTACAAACTAGTTTTACATAATTGTTTAACCATGACACAGGGTACACCTCAGTATTAAGTGTGACTAACACAAAATATGGTCTAGAAACCAGTCTAATAAATTTAATTATCTCGAAAGTTTCAACTATGTTCACCTTATATAGAGTGTAAGTGTAACTCACAAATAAGATGTGCTCATATGTGACACACGATGCAAGATGCATATATAGGCAATAATGAAAATGGAGTAATAAAACTCATGACTAACACACAATGAGGTTGTTGTCAATTGTGTCGGTAGCTTCCTCCATGCGCTTCTCCATCACCTTCTTGATGTTGGCGAGGAGCTCGAGGGGCACATCACCGATGTCCTTGTAGCCCTCGATGATGTCGTGGAGGACGAGGTTAGCCTTCACTTCATCGTTGGTGGCCTTCTGGTGTTTGACCCGCGTCTTTAGCTCAGCGATGCGCCCACCTTAGAACTCGTCGTCCTCGTCCAACGTGTTCCTTGAGGATGAGTTAGTTGTTGCATGCCTCTGCAACATGATCGAGGTTTCTGGCACCACTGGCCAGACGGTTGGCCCGGCCCCACCAGGCCATGCATCACCACGATGATGGTGGAGACATCGCTAAGCATAGATGTACTCATGCGATATAAATTGTAGAATTTCTATGTATTCCAATGAAAGTTAAATAGATAAACAGAGCATCAAAGTTGGACAATAGATTTACGTCATTCTATAACCACGACATAGGGTACACCTCAGTATTAAGTGTGACTAATAGAGAATATGGTCTAGAAACCACTCCAATAAGTTTAATTATCTAGAAAATGTCAACCATGTTCACTTTATACAGAGTGTATGTTCAACTCACAAATAAGCTCGTATGTGACACATGATGCAAGACACATATATAGGCAACAATGAAAATGAAGTAAAAAGGTTGTTGTTGATTGTGTTTGTTGCTTCCTCCATGCGCTTCTCCAACACCTTCTTGATGTTGGCGAGGAGCTCAAGGGGCACATCACCAATGCCATGTAGCCCTGGATGACATCGTGGAGGACAAGGTTAGCCTTCACTTCATCGTAGGCGTGCCTTCTGGTGTTTGACCTGTGTCTTCAGCATAGCGATGCGTCCATCTAGGAACTCGTCTTGGTCCAACGTGTTCCTCTAGGAGTCAGTTGTTGTGTACCTCTGCAGCATGACCGTGGTCTCCGGCGCCGCTGGACAGACAGTCAGCTTGGCCCCCTAGGCCATGCATCACCACGATGATAGTGGAGGCGTCGCTGACGGCGAATGTACTCATGTGGTACAAATTATAGCATCTATGTATTCCAATGGAAGTTAATTAGATAAACAGAGCATCAGAGCTAGAAAATAGTTTTACATAATTGTTTAACCATGACACAGGGGTACGCCTCAGTATTATGTGTGACTAACACAAAATATGGTCTAGAAACCACTCTAATAAATTTAATTATCTCGAAAATTTCAACTATGTTCACCTTATATAGAGTGTAAGTGTAACTCACAAATAAGATGCGCTCGTATATGACACATGATGCAAGATGCATATATAGGCAATAATGAAAATGGAGTAATAAAACTCATGACTATCACACATTGAGGTTGTTGTCGATTGTGTCAGTAGCTTCCTCCATGCGCTTCTCCATCACCTTCTTGATGTTGGCGAGGAGCTCGGGGGGCACATCGCCGATGTCCTTGTAGCCTTGGATGATGTCGTGGAGGATGAGGTTAGCCTTCACTTCAATGTTGGTGGCCTTTAGGTGTTTGACCTACGTGTTTAGCTCAGCGATGCGCCCACCTAGGAACTCATCATCCTGGTCCAACGTGTTCCTCGAGGAGGAGTTAGTTGTTGCATACCTCTGCAACATGACCAAGGTTTCTGGTGCCACTGGCTAGACGGTCGGCCTGGCCCCACCAGGCCATGCATCAACACGATGATGGTGGAGACATCGCTAAGCGTGGATGTACTCATGCGGTATAAATTGTAGAATTTCTATGTATTCCAATGAAAGTTAAATAGATAAACAGAGCATCAAAGTTGGACAATAGATTTATGTCATTATATAACCACGACATAGGGTACACCTCAGTTAAGTGTGAGTAACACAGAATATGGTCAAGAAACCACTCCAATAAGTTTAATTATCTAGAAAATGTCAACCATGTTCACTTTATATAGAGTGTAAGTGCAACTCACAAATAAGCTCGTATGTGACAGATGATGCAAGACACATATATAGGCAACAATGAAAATGAAGTAATAAAACTCGTAACTAACACACAATGAGGTTGTTGTTGATTGTGTTGGTTGCTTCCTCCATGCGCTTCTCCAACACCTTCTTGATGTTGGCGAGGAGCTCAAGGGGCACATCGCCAATGCCATGTAGCCCTAGATGACATCGTGGAGGACTAGGTTAACCTTCACTTCATCGTTGGCGGGCCTTCTGGTGTTTGACCTATGTCTTTAGCATAGCAATGCACCCATTTAGGAACTCGTCTTGGTCCAACGTGTTCCTCTAGGAGGAGTCAGTTGCTGCATACCTCGGTAGCACGACCGTGGTCTCTGGCGCCGCTGGCTAGACGGTCTGCTTGCCCCCCTAGGCCATGCGTCACCACGATGACAGTGGAGATGTCGCTGAGGGTGGATGTACTCATGTGGTATAAATTATAGCATCTATGTATTCCAATCGAAGTTAATTAGATAAATAGAGAATCAGAGCTAGAAAATTGTTTTACATAATTGTTTAACCATGACACAGGGTACACCTCAGTATTAAGTGTGACTAACACAGAATATGGTCTAGAAACCACTCTAATAAATTTAATTATCTCGAAAATTTCAACTATGTTCACCTTATATAGAGTGTAAGTGTAACTCACAAATAAGATGTGCTCATATGTGACACATGATGCAACATGCATATATAGGCAATAATGAAAATGGAGTAATAAAACTCATGACTAACACACAATGAGGTTGTTGTCGATTGTGTCGGTAGCTTCCTCCATGTGCTTCTCAATCACCTTCTTGATGTTGGCGAGGAGCTCGAGGGGCACATCACCGATGTCCTTGTAGCCCTCGATGATGTCGTGGAGGACGAGGTTAGCCTTCACTTTGTTGTTGGTGGCCTTCTGGTGTTTGACCCACGTCTTTAGCTCAGCGATGTGCCCACCTTGGAACTCGTCATCCTCGTCCAACGTGTTCCTCGAGGAGGAGTTAGTTGTTGCATACCTCTGCAACAAGACTAAGGTTTCTGGCGCCACTGGCCAGATGGTTGGCCCGGCCCCACCAGGCCATGCCTCACCACGATGATGGTGGAGACGTCGCTAAGCGTGGATGTACTCATGCGGTATAAATTGTAGAATTTCTATGTATTCCAATGAAAGTTAAATAGATAAACAGAGCATCAAAGTTGGACAATAGATTTACATCATTCTATAACCACGACATAGGGTACACCTCAGTATTAAGTGTGACTAACATAGAATATGGTCTAGAAACCACTCCAATAAGTTTAATTATCTAGAAAATGTCAACCATGTTCACTTTATATAGAGTGTAAGTGCAACTCACAAATAAGCTCGTATGTGACACATGATGCAAGACACATATATAGGCAACAATGAAAATGAAGTAATAAGGTTGTTGTTGATTGTGTTGGTTGCTTCCTCCATGCGCTTCTCCAACACCTTCTTGATGTTGGCGAGGAGCTCAAGGGGCACATCACCAATGCCGTGTAGCCCTGGATGACATCGTGGAGGACAAGGTTAGCCTTCACTTCATCATTGGCGTGCCTTAGTGTTTGACCTGTGTCATCAGCATAGTGATGCGTCCATCTAGGAACTCGTCTTGGTCCAACGTGTTCCTCTAGGAGGAGTCAGTTGTTGTGTACCTCTGCAGCACAACCGTGGTCTCCGGCACCGCTGGCCAGACGGTCAGCTTGGGCCCCTAGGCCATGCGTCACCACGATGATAGTGGAGACGTCGCTGACGGCGGATGTACTCATGTGGTACAAATTATAGCATCTATGTATTCCAATGGAAGTTAATTAGATAAACAGAGCATCAGAGCTAGAAAATAGTTTTACATAATTGTTTAACCATGACACAGGGGTACACCTCAGTATTATGTGTGACTAACACAAAATATGGTCTAGAAACCACTCTAATAAATTTAATTATCTCGAAAATTTCAACTATGTTCACCTTATATAGAGTGTAAGTGTAACTCACAAATAAGATGCGCTCGTATGTGACACATGATGCAAGATGCATATATAGGCAATAATGAAAATGGAGTAATAAAACTCATGACTATCACACAATGAGGTTGTTGTCGATTGTGTCAGTAGCTTCCTCCATGTGCTTCTCCATTACCTTCTTGATGTTGGCGAGGAGCTCGAGGGGCACATCGCCGATGTCCTTGTAGCCCTAGATGATGTCGTGGAGGATGAGGTTAGCCTTCACTTCGTCATTGGTGGCCTTCTGGTGTTTGACTTGTGTCTTTAGCTCAGCGATGCGCCCACCTAGGAACTTGTCATCCTGGTCCAATGTGTTCCTCGAGGAGGAGTTAGTTGTTGCATACCTCTGCAACATGACCAAGGTTTCTGGTGCCACTGGCTAGACGGTCGGCCTAGCCCCACTAGGCCATGCATCAACACGATGATGGTGGAGACATTGTTAAGCATGGATGTACACATGCGGTATAAATTGTAGAATTTCTATGTATTCCAATGAAAGTTAAATAGATAAACAGAGCATCAAAGTTGGACAATAGATTTATGCCATTCCATAACCATGACAAAGGGTACACCTCAGTTTAGTGTGACTAACACAGAATATGGTCTAGAAACCACTCCAATAAGTTTAATTATCTAGAAAATATCAACCATGTTCACTTTATATAGAGTGTAAGTGCAACTCACAAATAACCTCATATGTGACACATGATGCAAGACACATATATAGGCAACAATGAAAATGAAGTAATAAAACTCGTAACTAACACACAATGAGGTTGTTGTTGATTGTGCTGGTTGCTTCCTCCATGCGCTTCTCCAACACCTTCTTGATGTTGGCGAGGAGCTCAAGGGGCACATCACCAATGCCATGTAGCCCTAGATGACATCATGGAGGACTAGGTTAACCTTCACTTCATCGTTGGCGGGCCTTCTAGTGTTTGACCTATGTCTTCAGCATAGCGATGCACCCATTTAGGAACTCATCTTGGTCCAACGTGTTCCTCTAGGAGGAGTCAGTTGCTGTGTACCTCTGTAGCACGACCGTGGTCTCTGGCGCCACTGGCTTGATAGTCTGCTTGGCCCCCCAGGCCATGCGTCACCACGATGACAGTGGAGACGTCGCTGAGGGTGGATGTACTCATGTGGTATAAATTATAGCATCTATGTATTCCAATCGAAGTTAATTAGACAAACAGAGAATCAGAGCTAGAAAATAGTTTTACATAATTGTTTAACCATGACACAGGGTACACCTCAGTATTAAGTGTGACTAACATAGAATATGGTCTAGAAACCACTCTAATAAATTTAATTATCTCAAAATTTTCAACTATGTTCACCTTATATAGAGTGTAAGTGTAACTCACAAATAAGATGTGCTCATATGTGACACATGATGCAAGATGCATATATAGGCAATAATGAAAATGGAGTAATAAAACTCATGACTAACACACAATGAGGTTGTTGTCGATTGTGTCGGTATCTTCCTCCATGTGCTTCTCAATCACCTTCTTGATGTTGGCGAGGAGCTCGAGGGGCACATTGCCGATGTCCTTGTAGCCCTCGATGATGTCATGGAGGATGAGGTTAGCCTTCACTTCATTGTTGGTGGCCTTTTGGTGTTTGACCCGCGTCTTTAGCTCAGCGATGCGCCCACCTTGGAACTCGTCGTCCTCGTCCAACGTGTTCCTCGAGGAGGAGTTAGTTGTTGCATACCTCTACAACATGACCGAGGTTTCTGGCGCCACTGGCCAGACGGTCGGCCTAGCCACACCAGGCCATGCCTCACCACAATGATTGGGGAGACGTCGCTAAGCATGGATGTACTCATGCGGTATAAATTGTAAAATTTCTATGTATTCCAATTAAAGTTAAATAGATAAACAGAGCATCAAAGTTGGACAATAGATTTACGTCATTCTATAACCATGACATAGGGTACACCTCAGTATTAAGTGTGACTAACACAGAATATGGTCTAGAAACCACACTAATAAGTTTAATTATCTAGAAAATGTCAACCATGTTCGATTTATATAGAGTGTAAGTGCAACTCACAAATAAGCTCGTATGTGACACGTGATGCAAGACACATATATAGGCAACAATTAAAATGGAGTAATAAGGTTGTTGTTGATTGTGTTGGTTGCTTCCTCCATGCGCTTCTCCAACACCTTCTTGATGTTGGCGAGGAGCTCAAGGGGCACATCGCCAATGCCATGTAACCTTGAATGACATCGTGGAGGACAAGTTTGGCCTTCACTTCGTCATTGACGTGCCTTCTGGTGTTTACCTATGTCTGCAGCAAAGCGATGCATCCATCTAGGAACTCATCTTGGTCCAACGTGTTCCTCTAGGAGGAGTCAGTTGCTTTGTACCTCTGCAGCACGACCGTGGCCTCCGGCGTCGCTGGCCAGACGGTCAGCTTGGCCCCCAAGCCATGCGTCACCACAATGATAGTGGAGACGTCGCTAAGGGCGGATGTACTCCTGTAGTATAAATTATAGCATATATGTATTCCAATGGAACTTAATTAGATAAATAGAGCATCTGAGCTAGAAAATAGTTTTACATAATTGTTTTACCATGACACAGGGGTACTCCTCATTATTAAGTGTGACTAACACAAAATATAGTCTAGAAACCACTCTAATAAATTTAATTATCTCGAAAATTTCAACTATGTTCACCTTATATAGAGTGTAAGTGTAACTCACAAATAAGATGCGCTCGTATGTGACACATGATGCAAGATGCATATATAGGCAATAATGAAAATGGAGTAATAAAACTCATGACTATCACACAATGAGGTTGTTGTCAATTGTGTCGGTAGCTTCCTCCATGTGCTTCTCCATCACCTTCTTGATGTTGGCGAGGAGCTCGAGGGGCACATCATTGATGTCCTTGTAGCCCTAGATGATGTCGTGGAGGACGAGGTTAGCCTTCACTTCGTCGTTGGTGGCCTTCTGGTGTTTGACCTGCATCTTTAGCTCAGTGATGTGCCCAACTAGGAACTCGTCATCCTGGTCCAACGTGTTCCTCGAGGAGGAGTTAGTTGTTGCTTACCTCTACAACATGACCGAGGTTTCTGGCACCACTAGCCAGATGGTCGACCTGGCCCCACCAGGCCATGCATCACCATGATGATGGTGGAGATGTCGCTAAGCGTGGATGTACTCATGCGGTATAAATTGTAGAATTTCTATGTATTCCAATGAAAGTTAAATAGATAAACAGAGCATCAAAGTTGGATAATAGAATTACGTCATTCTATAATCACGACATTGGGACACCTCAGTATTAAGTGTGACTAACACAGAATATGGTCTAGAAACCACTCCAATAAGTTTAATTTTCTAGAAAATGTCAACCATGTTCACTTTATATAGAGTGTAAGTGCAACTCACAAATAAGCTCGTATGTGACACATGATGCAAGACACATATATAGGCAACAATGAAAATGAAGTAATAAAACTCATAACTAACACACAATGAGGTTGTTGTTGATTGTGTTGGTTGCTTCCTCCATGCGCTTCTCCAAAACCTTCTTGATGTTAGCGAGGAGCTCAAGGGGCACATGGCCAATGCCATGTAGCCCTGGATGACATCGTGGAGGACAAGGTTAGCCTTCACTTCATCGTTGGCGTGCCTTTAGGTGTATGACCTATGTCTTTAGCATAGCGATGCGTCCATCTAGGAACTCGTCTTGGTCCAACATGTTCCTTTAGGAGGAGTCAGTTGCTGTGTACCTCTGCAGCACGACCGTGGTCTCCGGCGTCGCTGGCCAGACGGTCAGCTTGGCCCCCAGGCCATGCATCACCACGATGACAGTGGAGACATCGCTGAGGGCGGATGTACTCATGTGGTATAAATTATGGCATCTAGGTATTCCAATGGAACTTAATTAGATAAACAGAGCATCTAAACTAGAAAATAGTTTTACATAATTGTTTAACCATGACACAGGGGTACACCTCAGTATTAAGTGTGACTAACACAAAATATGGTCTAGAAACCACTCTAATAAATTTAATTATCTTGAACATTTCAACTATGTTCACCTTATATAGACTGTAAGTGTAACTCACAAATAAGATGCGCTCGTATGTGACACATGATGCAAGATGCATATATAGGCAATAATGAAAATGGAGTAATAAAACTCATGACTATCACACAATGAGGTTGTTGTCGATTGTGTCAGAAGCTTCCTCCATGTGCTTCTCCATCACCTTCTTGATGTTGGCGAGGAGCACGAGGGGCACATCGTCCATGTCCTTGTAGCCCTAGATGATGTCGTGGAGGACGAGGTTAGCCTTCACTTCGTCGTTGGTGGCCTTCTGGTGTTTGACCTGCATCTTTAGCTCAGCGATGTGCCCACCTAGGAACTCGTCATCCTGGTCCAACATGTTCCTCGAGGAGGAGTTAGTTGTTGCATACCTCTGCAACATGACCGAGGTTTCTGGCGCCACTGGCCAGATGGTCGGCCTGGCCTCACCAGGCCATGCATCACCATGATGATGGTGGAGACATCGCTAAGCGTGGATGTACTCATGCGGTATAAATTGTAGAATTTCTATGTATTCCAATGAAAGTTAAATAGATAAACAAAGCATCAAAGTTGGATAATAGAATTATGTCATTCTATAACCACGACATTGGGTACACCTCAGTATTAAGTGTGACTAACACAGAATATGGTCTAGAAACCACTCCAATAAGTTTCATTATCTAGAAAATGTCAACCAGGTTCACTTTATATAGAGTGTAAGTGCAACTCACAAATAAGCTCGTATGTGACACATGATGCAAGACACATATATAGGCAACAATGAAAATGAAGTAATAAAACTCGTAACTAACACACAATGAGGTTGTCGTTGATTGTGTTGGTTGCTTCCTCCATGCATTCTCCAACACCTTCTTGATGTTGGTGAGGAGCTCAAGGGGCACATCGCCAATGCCATGTAGCCCTGAATGACATCGTGGAGGACAAGGTTAGCCTTCACTTCGTCGTTGACGTGCCTTCTGGTGTTTACCTATGTCTGCAGCATAGCGATGCGTCCATCTAGGAACTCGTCTTGGTCCAACATGTTCCTCTAGGAGGAGTCAGTTGTTGTGTACCTCTGCAGCATGACTGTGGTCTCCGGCGTCGCTGGCCAGACGGTCAGCTTGGCCCCCAGGCCATGCATCACCACGATGATAGTGGAGATGTCGCTGAGGGCGGATGTACTCATGTGGTATAAATTATGGCATCTAGGTATTCCAATGGAACTTAATTAGATAAATAGAGCATCTGAGCTAGAAAATAGTTTTACATAATTGTTTAACCATGACACAGGGGCACACCTCAGTATTAAGTGTGACTAACACAAAATATGGTCTAGAAACCACTCTAATAAATTTAATTATCTTGAAAATTTCAACTATGTTCACCTTATATAGAGTGTAAGTGTAACTCACAAATAAGATGCGCTCGTATGTGACAAATGATGCAAGATGCATATATAGGCAATAATGAAAATGGAGTAATAAAACTCATGACTATCACACAATGAGGTTGTTGTCGATTGTGTCAGAAGCTTCCTCCATGTGCTTCTCCATCACCTTCTTGATGTTGGCGAGGAGCACGAGGGGCACATCGTGAATGTCCTTGTAGCCCTAGATGATGTCGTGGAGGACGAGGTTAGCCTTCACTTTGCCGTTGGTGGCCTTCTGGTGTTTCACCTGCATCTTTAGCTCAGCGATGCGCCCACCTAGGAACTCATCATCCTAGTCCAACGTGTTCCTCGAGGAGGAGTTAGTTGTTGCATACCTCTACAACATGACCGAGGTTTCTGGCGCCACTGGCCAGATGGTCGGCCTGGCCCCACCAGGCCATGCATCACCATGATGATGGTGGAGACATCGCTAAGCGTGGATGTACTCATGCGGTATAAATTGTAGAATTTCTATGTATTCCAATGAAAGTTAAATAGATAAACAGAGCATCAAAGTTGGACAATAGAATTACGTCATTCTATAACCACGACATTGGATACACCTCAGTATTAAGTGTGACTAACACAAAATATGGTCTAGAAACCACTCCAATAAGTTTCATTATCTAGAAAATGTCAACCATGTTCACTTTATATAGAGTGTAAGTGCAACTCACAAATAAACTCGTATGTGGCACATGATGCAAGACACATATATAGGCAACAATGAAAATGAAGTAATAAAACTCGTAACTAACACACAATGAGGTTGTCGTTGATTGTGTTGGTTGCTTCCTCCATGCGCTTCTCCAACACCTTTTTGATGTTGGCGAGGAGCTCAAGGGGCACATCGCCAATGCCATGTAGCCCTGAATGACATCGTGGAGGACAAGGTTAGCCTTCACTTCGTCGTTGACGTGCCTTCTGGTGTTTACCTATGTCTGCAGCATAGCGATGCGTCCATCTAGGAAGTCGTCTTGGTCCAACATGTTCCTCTAGGAGGAGTCAGTTGTTGTGTACCTCTGCAGCATAACTGTGGTCTCCGGCGTCGCTGGCCAGACGATCAGCTTGGTCCCCAGGCCATGCGTCACCACGATGATAGTGGAGACGTCGCTGAGGGCGGATGTACTCATGTGGTATAAATTATGGCATCTAGGTATTCCAATGGAACTTAATTAGATAAACAGAGCATCTGAGCTAGAAAATAGTTTTACATAATTGTTTAACCATGACACAGTGGTACACCTCAGTATTAAGTGTGACTAACACAAAATATGGTCTAGAAACCACTCTAATAAATTTAATTATCTTGAAAATTTCAACTATGTTCACCTTATATAGAGTGTAAGTGTAACTCACAAATAAGATGCGCTCGTATGTGACACATGATGCAAGATGCATATATAGGCAATAATGAAAATGGAGTAATAAAACTCATGACTATCACACAATGAGGTTGTTTTCGATTGTGTCAGAAGCTTCCTCCATGTGCTTCTCCATCACCTTCTTGATGTTGGTGAGGAGCACGAGGGGCACATCATCGTTGTCCTTGTAGCCCTAGATGATGTCGTGGAGGACGAGGTTAGCCTTCACTTTGTCATTGGTGGCCTTCTGGTGTTTGACCTGCATCTTTAGCTCAGCGATGCGCCCACCTAGGAACTCATCATCCTGGTCCAACGTGTTCCTCGAGGAGGAGTTAGTTGTTGCATACCTCTGCAACATGACCGAGGTTTCTGGTGCCACTGGCCAGATGGTCGGCCTGGCCCCACCAGGCCATGCATCACCATGATGATGGTGGAGACGTCGCTAAGCGTGGATGTACTCATGTGGTATAAATTGTAGAATTTCTATGTATTCCAATGAAAGTTAAATAGATAAACAGAGCATCAAAGTTGGACAATAGAATTACGTCATTCTATAACCACGACATTGGATACACCTCAGTATTAAGTGTGACTAACACAGAATATGGTCTAGAAACCACTCCAATAAGTTTCATTATCTAGAAAATGTCAACCATGTTCACTTTATATAGAGTGTAAGTGCAACTCACAAATAAGCTCGTATGTGACACATGATGCAAGACACATATATAGGCAACAATGAAAATGAAGTAATAAAACTCGTAACTAACACACAATGAGGTTGTCGTTGATTGTGTTGGTTGCTTCCTCCATGCGCTTCTCCAACACCTTCTTGATGTTGGCGAGGAGCTCAAGGGGCACATCACCAAGGCCATGTAGCCCTGAATGACATCGTGCAGGACAAGGTTAGCCTTCACTTTGTCGTTGACGTGCCTTCACTTCGTCGTTGACGTGCCTTCTGGTGTTTACCTATGTCTGCAGCATAGCAATGTATCCATCTAGGAACTCGTCTTGGTCCAACATGTTCCTCTAGGAGGAGTCAGTTGTTGTGTACCTCTGCAGCATGACTGTGGTCTCCGGCGCCGCTGGCCAGACGGTCAGCTTGGCCGCCCAGGCCATGCGTCACCACGATGATAGTGGAGACGTCGCTGAGGGTGGATGTACTCATGTGGTATAAATTATAACATCTATGTATTCCAATGGAAGTTAATTAGATAAATAGAGAATCAGAGCTGGAAAATAGTTTTACATAATTGTTTAACCATGACACAGGTTACACCTCAGTATTAAGTGTGACTAACACAGAATATGGTCTAGAAACCACTCTAATAAATTTAATTATCTAAAAAATTTCAACTATGTTCACCTTATATAGAGTGTAAGTGTAACTCACAAATAAGATGCGCTCGTATGTGAGACATGATGCAAGATGCATATATAGGCAATAATGAAAATGGAGTAATAAAACTCATGATTTACACACAATGAGGATATTGTCGATTGTGTTGGTAGCTTCCTCCATGTGCTTCTCCATCACCTTCTTGATGTGGGCGAGGAGCTCGAGGGGCACATCACCGATGTCCTTGTAGCCCTCGATGATGTTGTGGAGGATGAGGTTAGCCTTCACTTTGCCGTTGGTGTCCTTCTAGTGTTTGACCTACGTCTTTAGCTCAGCGATGCGCCCACCTAGGAACTCGTTGTCCTAATCCAATGTGTTCCTCGAGGAGGAGTTAGTTGTTGCATACCTCCGCAACATCACTGAGGTTTCTGGCGCCACTGGCCAGACGGTCGACCTGGCCCCACCAGGCCATGCATCACCATGATGATGGTGGTGATGTCGCTAAGCGTGGATGTACTCATGCAGTATAAATTGTAGAATTTCTATGTATTCCAGTGAAAGTTAAATAGATAAATAGAGCATCAAAGTTGGGCAATAGATTTACGTCATTCTATAACCACGACATAGGGTACACCTCAGTATTAAGTGTGACTAACACAGAATATGGTCTAGAAACCACTCCAATAAGTTTAATTATCTAGAAAATGTCAACCATGTTCACGTTATATTGAGTGTAAGTGCAACTCACAAATAAGCTCGTATGTGACACATGATGCAAGACACATATATAGGCAACAATGAAAATGAAGTAATAAAACTCGTAACTAACACACATTGAGGTTGTTGTTGATTGTGTTAGTTGCTTCCTCCATGCGCTTCTCCAACACCTTCTTGATGTTGGCGAGGAGCTCAAGGGGCACATCGCCAATGCCATGTAGCCCTAGATGACATCATGGAGGACTAGGTTAACCTTCACTTCATCGTTGGCGGGACTTCTGGTGTTTGACCTATGTCTTCAGCGTAGCGATGCACCCATTTAGGAACTCGTCTTGGTCCAACGTGTTCCTCTAGGAGGAGTCAGTTGCTACATACCTCTATAGCACGACCGTGGTCTCCAGCGCCGCTGGCTAGACGGTCGGCTTGGGCCCCAAGGCCATGCGTCACCACGATGACAGTGGAGACGTCGCTGAGGGTGGATGTACTCATGTGGTATAAATTATAGCATCTATGTATTCCAATGGAAGTTAGTTAGATAAACAGAGAATCAGAGCTAGAAAATAGTTTTACATAATTGTTTAACCATGACATAGGGTACACCTTAGTATTAAGTGTGACTAACATAGAATATGGTCTAGAAACCACTCTAATAAATTTAATTATCTCGAAAATTTCAACTATGTTCACCTTATATAGAGTGTAAGTGTAACTCACAAATAAGATGCGATCATATGTGACACATGATGCAAGATGCATATATAGGCAATAATGAAAATGGAGTAATAAAACTCATGACTAACACACAATGAGGTTGTTGTCGATTGTGTCGGTAGCTTCCTCCATGTGCTTCTCCATCACCTTCTTGATGTTGGCGAGGAGCTCGAGGGGCACATCACCGATGTCCTTGTAGTCCTCGATGATGTCGTGGAGGATGAGGTTAGCCTTCACTTCATCGTTGGTGGCCTTCTGGTGTTTGACCCGCGTCTTTAGCTCAGTGATGCGCCCACCTTGGAACTCGTCGTCCTCGTGCAACGTGTTCCTCGAGGAGGAGTTAGTTGTTGCATGCCTCTACAACATGATCGAGGTTTCTAGCACCACTGGCCAGATGGTCGGCCCAGCCCCACAAGGCCATGCATCACCACGATGATGGTGGAGATGTCGCTAAGGGTGGATGTACTCATGTGGTATAAATTGTAGAATTTCTATGTATTCCAATGAAAGTTAAATAGATAAACAGAGCATCAAAGTTGGACAATAGATTTTCGTCATTCTATAACCACGACATAGGGTACACCTCAGTATTAAGTGTGACTAACACATAATATGGTCTAGAAACCACTCCAATAAGTTTAATTATCTAGAAAATGTCAACCATGTTCACTTTATATAGAGTGTAAGTGCAACTCACAAATAAGCTCGTATGTGGCACATGATGCAAGACACATATATAGGCAACAATGAAAATGAAGTAATAAAACTCGTAACTAACACACAATGAGGTTGTTGTTGATTGTGTTGGTTGCTTCCTCCATGTGCTTCTCCAACACCTTCTTGATGTTGGCGATGAGCTCAAGTGGCACATCGCCAATGCCATGTAGCCCTGGATGACATCGTGGAGGACTAGGTTAACCTTCACTTCGTCGTTGGCGGGCCTTCTGGTGTTTGACCTATGTCTTCAGCGTAGCGATGCACCCATTTAGGAACTCATCTTGGTCCAATGTGTTCCTCTTGTAGGAGTCAGTTGCTGCGTACCTCTGTAGCACGACCGTGGTGTCCGGCGCCGCTAGCCAGATGTTCGGCTTGGCCTCCTAGGCCATACGTCACCACAATGATGGTGGAGACGTTGCTGAGGGTAGATGTACTCGTGTAGTATAAATTAAAGCATCTATGTATTCCCATGGAAGTTAATTAGATAAACAGAGCATCAAACCTGGACAATAGTTTTACATAATTCTTTAACCAAGACAACGGTGGAGACGTCGCAGAGGCCGGATGTACTCATGTGGTATATATTGTAGAATTTCTATGTATTTCAACGAAAGTTAATTAGAGAAACAGAGCATCAAAGCTGGACAATAGTTACATATATAATTCTTTAACCACGACACAGGGTACACCTTAGTATATTAAGTGTGACTTACACAAAATATGGTCTAGAAACCACTCTAATAATTTTAATTATCTAGAAAATTTCAACCATGTGTCACTTTATATAGAGTGTAAGTGTAACTCACAAATAAGATGTGCTCGTACGTGACACATGATGCAAGATGCATATATCGGCAATAATCAAAATGAAGTAATAAAACCCATAACTAACACACGGTGAGGTTGTTGTTGATTGTTTCAGTAGCTTCCTCCGTGTGCTTCTCCAGCACCTTCTTGATATTCGTGAGGAGCTCGAGGGGCACATCGCCGATGTCCTTGTAGCCCTAGATGACGTCGTGGAGGATGAGGTTTGCCTTTACTTGATCGTTGGTGGCCTTCTGGTGTTTGACCTGCGTCTTTTGCTCGGCGATGTGCCCACCTAGAAACTCGTCCTGGTCCAACGTGTTCCTCGAGGAGTTAGTTGTTGCGTACCTGTGCAACATGACTGTGGTCTTTGGCACCGCTCGCCAGACAGTCAGCTTGGCCGCACCAGACCATGCATCACCACGACGACGGTGGAGACGTCGCTGAGGGCGGATGTACTCATGTCGTATATATTGTAGAATTTCTATGTATTCCAATGAAAGTTAATCAGAGAAACAAAGCATCAAATTAAGCTAGACAATAGTTACATATATAATTCTTTAACGACGACACAGGGTACACCTTAGTATATTAAGTGTGACTTACAAAGAATATGGTCTAGAAACCACTCTAATAATTTTAATTATGTAGAAAATTTCAACCATGTTCACTTTATATAGAGTGTAAGTGTAACTCACAAATAAGATGCGCTCGTATGTGACACATGATGCAAGATGCATATATAGGCAACAATCAAAATCAAGTAATAAAGCTCATAATTAACACACAATGAGGTTGTTGCTGATTGTGTCGGTAACTTCCTCCATGTGCTTCTCCAGCACCTTCCTGATGTTGGCAAGGAGCTCGAGGGGCACATCACCGATGTCCGTGTAGCCCTGGATGACATCGTGGAGGACAAGGTTAGCCTTCACTTCATCGTTGGTGGCCTTCTGGTGTTTGACGTGCATCTTTAGCCCAGCGATGCGCTCACCTAGGAACTTGTCCTAGTCCAAAGTGTTCCTCGAGGACGAGTTTGTTGTTGCATACCTCTATAGCATGACTGTGGTTTTCAGTGCCGCTCGCTAGACGGTCAGCTTGGCCTGACCAGGCCATGCATCACCATGATGATGGTGGAGACATCGTTGAGGGTGGATGTACTCATGTGGTATAAATTATAGAATTTCTATGTATTCCAATGAACGCTAATTAGGCAAACAGAGCATCAAAGTTGGACAATAGTTTTACATAATTCTTTAACCACGACATAGGGTACACCTCAGTATTAAGTGTGAATAACAGAGATATGGCTTAGAAACCACTCCAATAAGTTTAATTATCTAGAAAATGACACATGATACAAGATGCATATATAGGCAACAATGAAAATGAAGTAATAACACTCATAACTAAGACAAGATGAGGTTGTTGTTGATTGTGTCGGTAGCTTCCTCCATGTGCCCCTCCAGCACCTTCTTGATGTTGGCGAGGAGCTCGAGGGGCACATCGCCGATGTCCTTGTATCCCTGGATGACGTCCTGGAGGTCGAGGTTAGCCTTCGCTTCGTCGTTGTTGGCCTTCTGGTGCTTGACCCGTGTCTTCAGCTCGGCGATGCGCCCACCTAGGAACTCGTCCTAGTCCAAAGTGTTCCTCAAGGAGGAGTTAGTCGTTTGTACCTCTACAACACGACCGTGGTCTCCGGTGCCTCTGGCCAGATGGTCGGCTTGGCCCCACTAGGCCATGCATCACCACAATGATGGTGGAGACATCGCTGAGCTTGGATGTACTCGTGTGGTATAAATTGTAGAATTTCTAGGTATTCGAATGAAAGCTGATTAGATAAAAAGAACATCAAAGTTGGACAATGGTTTTACATTAATCTTTCACCACGACGTAGGTGTACACCTTAGTGTTAAGTGTGACTAACACAGAATATGGTCTAGAGACCACTCTAATAAGTTTAATTATCTATAAAATGTCAACCATGTTCACTCTATATAGAGTGTAAGTGTAACTCACAAATAAGATGTGCTCATATGTGGCACATGATGCAAGATGCATATATAGGCAACAATGAAAATGAAGTAATAAAAGTTATAACTAACACACAATGAGGTTGTTGATGATTGTGTCGGTAGCTTCCTCCATGCGCTTCTCCAACATATTCTTGATGTTAGTGAGGAGCACTTGAGGCACATCACCAATGGCCTTGTGGCCCGAGAGGATGTCGTGGAGGATGAGGTTAGCCTTCGCTTTGTCGTTGGTGGCTTTCTGGTGTTTGACATGCGTCTTCAGCTCGATGTTGCGCCCACCTAGGAACTTGTCGTAGTGCAACATGTTCTTCGAGGAGGAGTCAGTTGCTACGTACCACGGCAGCACGACTGTGATCATTGGCACCGCTGGCTAGAGGGTTGGCTCGCCCCCCTAGGTCATGCGTCAGCATGACGACAGTGAAGACGTTGCTGAGAGCAGATGTACTCTTGTGGTATAAATTGTAGCATTCCTATGTATTCGAATGAAAATTAATTAGATAAACAGAGCATCAAATCTGGACAATAGTTTTACATAATTCTTTAACCACGACAGAGGGGTACACCTCAGTATTAAGTGTGACTAACACAGAATATGGTATAGGCACCACTCTAATAAGTTTAATTATCTAGAAAACGTCAACCATGTTCACTTTATATAGTGTAAGTGTAACTCACAAATAAGATGTGCTCATATGTGACAGATGATGCAACATGCATATATAGGCAACAATCCAAATGAAGTAATAAAACCCATAATAACTAATACATGATGAGGTTGTTGTTATGTTGATTGTGTTAGTAGCTTCCTCCAGGTGCTTCTCCAGCACCTTCTTGACATTGGAGTGGACCTCGAGGGGCACATCACCGATGTCTTTGTGGCCCCGGATGAGGTTGTGGAGGATGAGGTTAGCCTTTGCTTCATTGTTGGTGGCCTTCTGGTGTTTGACCTGCATCTTTAGCTTGTCGATGCACCCACCTAGGAACTCGTCCTAGTCCAACGTGTTCCTTGAGGAGTCAGCTGCTGCGTACCACTACAGAACCACCATGGTCTCTGGCACTGCTAGCCAGATGGTCGGCTCAGCCCCACCAGGCCGAGCGTCACCATGATGATGTTGGAGATGTCTCTGAGGGCGGATGCACTCATGTGGTATAAATTATAGCATTTCTATTTGTATTTTAATGAAAGTTAATTAGATAAACAAGCATCAAAGCTGGACAATAGTTTTTCATAATTCTTTAACCACGACAGAGGAGTACACCTCAGTATTAAGTGTGACTAATACAAAATATGGTCTACGCACCACTCTAATAAGTTTAATTATCTAGAAAATGTCAACCATGTTCACTTTATATAGAGTGTAAGTGTAACTCACAAATAAGATGCACTCGTATGGGACACATGATGCAAGATGCATACATAGGCAACAATCAAAGTGAAGTAATAAAACTCATAACTAACACACCATGAGGTTGTTGTTGATTGTGTTGGTAGCTCCCTCCTTGCGCTTCTCCAGCACCTTCTTGACGTTGGCGAGGAGCTCGAGGGACACATCGCTGATGTCCTTGAGGCCCCAGATGATGTCGTGGAGGACGAGGTTAGCCTTCGCTTCGTCGTTGGCAGCCTTCTGGTGTTTGACCCGCGTCTTTAGCTTGGTGATGTACCCACCTAGGAAGTCGTCATGGTCCAATGTGTTCCTCGAGGTGGAGTCAGTTGATGCGTACTTCTGCAGCACAATCGTGGTCTTCGGCACTGCTTGCCAGATGGTTGGCTCGGCCCCACTAGGCTCTGCATCGCCACAACAATGGTGGAGATGTCGCTAAGGTTGGATGTACTCATGTGGTATAAATTGTAGCATTTCTTTGTATTCCAATGAAAGTTAATTAGATAATCAGAGCATCAAAGCTGGACAATAGTTTTACATAATTCTTTAACCACGATAGAGGGGTACGGTACACCTCATTATTTATTGTGACTAACATAGAATATGGTCTAGGCACCACTATAATAAGTTTAATTATCTAGAAAATGTCAACCATGTTCACTTTATATAGAGTGTAAGTGTAACTCACAAATAAGATGCGCTCATATGTGACACATGATGCAAGATGCATATATAGGCAACAATCAAAATGAAGTAATAAAACTCGTAACTAACACACAATGACGTTGTTGTTGATGCTGTCGGCAGTTTCCTCCATGTGCTTTTCTAGTGCCTTCTTGATGCCGACGAGGTGCTCGAGGGGCACATCGTCGACGTTCTTGCGGTCCAAGATGACATCGTGGAATATGATGCAGCCTTTTGCTTCATTGTTGGCAGGGATAGAGCTAGGATTTGGAGGGGGGGCATTCAGACCAACGACAAACGTGTATGACAGAATATTAATAGTTAGGCCAAAAAGCATGTCATCAATCCATCACAGGTTAGACCAAATTATGTAAAAGAATTATTAATAGTTATGATACTAAATAAGTATCATTAGATAGATAATGAAATATATTTTCACAATAGGCTTCTTTGGAGATACAAATATTAATACTATTTTCTATAAATATAGTCAATCTTAAGAAAGTTTGACTTAGTCTAAACCTAGGATGATGTTTTATTTGGAACGGAGGGTGCACATAAGAACCATGATACAAAACAAAGCTGAAGAAACTAAAAAAAAAGAACACCGAAGATTATAGAGAACAAAGAACAAAATTAATGAGCCCTAGGTCTCTACCTTTCACTCGATCAATCTAATTCTTATGCCAGAAATAATATAATCATGGTAAAAACAAGAATGAAGGACACCAGTTTGGAGGAAGCAGACAATCAAAACACTAATTACAATAAACTACCCAATTAGATGGTATACCACGGCATGTGGGGACGAACCAGATATTTAGTAGGTAATAATGAAAAGTACAAAAGGGATGGAGGAAATAATAGAAAGACCTAATTCCTAATTGCATAATATGCTATTAGAGATTAATATAGAGGGAGGACAAGAAATCAAATCACAAATAATATCATTAACTAGCTAATTGTATTATTATGTACCTAATTGAAGTAGAGTAATGTGATAAACTTTGGAGTGCTGGTAGGTGCCGAGGGGACGGGGGGTGGGGGTGGGGAGGGCTGCTTAGCCCCAACTCCACTTCCGTCTGCAACTGGGTGTTTGACCTGCATCTTGAGCTTCATGTTACATCGGTGTAGGAACTTCTCATGATCCATCATTTTCTTTCAGGTGTTAGTTGTGTACCTCACCAACATTGTGTGTCACCATGGCAATGGAGACATCATAGTGGGGCCAGAGAGAGCTCCTCGGCCTTCTGGAGCAGCTTGGCGTGGCCTCTCAAGAACACCACCAACCATGCGTTCTTGTCGGTAATCCGTGGGATCTTGACGCTCCGGTGAGCCAAGCTACAACAGAGTAACTCTCAGAATGGTAGAGAAGAAGAGGAAATAAGGTGTTCTCTCTTGGTTGTTGTGAGAATGGCGATAGAGAGAGGCTCATTTTATAGCTGTTGATGCAAAAGTGGATCTGCAAATACAAAGGGCTAATACCCGAATCGATATCCAAAGCGTGCCAGTCGATTTGACCTGTTAATCGACAAGGATGAAGATACGAGCACTTTGGTCCTGACAACAGCGATACGCCCGGAAGTCACGGCCAAGAGGTACTCACGCGGAACTCGAGAATCGCCGAAGGTCGCACTGAAGCGATGCAACTCGCCGAATCAATGAGAACTCGTAAAAAGGAAAAAATATGCAAATTGACGAAGTCGCCGAAAAGTAAGTAGATGCAAATAGGAGTAAAAATTGGTTTTGATATTGATTGATATATATTACATTGCCCCTCAATCTATATTTATACCCTGATCTAAAGAGACATAACCAAATACGACTAGGACACCAAGTCCATATCTAAGGAAACACGTGACTCTTACATGAATCATACTCTAACAAATATAGAAAAGGAAATCAACTCCTATCTATTTCCCTGTCCGCCTCAATTACGATGGAATTCTCACCGACCTCCTTTCCATCGGCATACTTCCTGTTTCATCGGCAGTAGTTTTCAAGCCTTCCTTCATCGGCATCGACAATAACATCTCCAACCTTATCGGCAACGCCCGAGTCTAAATCAACCTTTCCATCGATCACCACCATTCATCGGCAACCATCTTTACAAGCTGATTTTCATCGACTGTCAGCGTATACAGTAACTTTCCTCCTGCCGATTAGCCCACTCTGATCATTTTGACACGTGCAAAAAACGGTGTCAACACATGCCCCCCAATTTCGGAGTATAAAACCATTAATGCTCCGAAATTTACTCCAGATAACGTTTGCCTTCGCCCAATTACCGTAACTCATCCTCCAAGCCAAAACTTGATCTGTTATCAAATCTAATCAAATCTAGTCCTGATTCACGCACCTCAGTAAATATCGCACAATTTCCAACCACTCTTGCCCTGATTATGGTTAAGATACCGAAACAATAATCCATCGGCAAGATCCTAACATAATAATGCCGCCATTTTCAGAATTAAAATATCCTGTACCGAGATCTCTTCCAAGTCATGATTACTTGCCATCAAATCATCTGTACAATCCCTTGATTATCGTGCGAACAGTTACCATATCCATCTGAACCACCTCGACCCACATGCGCGCGGCATAGAGATAAGTCCAGAATACCCCTACTCCAAGCGGCTTATAAATAGATTTCTCCGGAACGCTCGTCTTCTACCCTCAGACTCCAATCTTTGGCATTCTCTCTTTCCGGCGGCGACTCCGACGAACAACTGCGCGACCTCAACCAACAAGAACTTTTCTCCAGCGTCAACCTCGAGTCTCCAGCTCGTGCCCCCATCTACCTCAAGATAATGGCAATCAACTTCGACGTCCCTGCGGTTCGTTCCACTTCCGTTACTTTTTACCTCGATTCCTCTGGTCTTTGCGAGTTCATACAGTTGGTAATTTTTTCTCTTTTTCTTTGTTCTTCGGATCCTCTAAACTTAGGAACTTCGCAACAAATTAGTTATTCCAACCGATCAGCCAGCATTTCCAATGCCTAGGACCAATGGGCAACCCAGATCCAACTGATCTGATTAATGCAGAGGTTAACAGAATCCCTTTTAGAGCCCAAAATTTCTCTCTGAATTTATGGAAAGATACATTCCGATCTTGGCCCAAAACCACCAAAGGGTGGAAAGATTGGTACTTGAGGGTCAACAGGTCGATGCAAGTACACTGGGCAGAACGGAAGCTAGACCAATGCATTAGGCTATCCATTGCCGATATGCAAAAGAACGAGTCAATGATGATTGCAGCTGCTTACTTCTGGTCAGACACAACAAACACTTTTATGTTTGGACATGGCCCAGCTACTCCCACACTTGCCGATGTCTACATGCTCACTGGCTTGGACATTTCAACTGCCGATGAAGGCTCCATCTATGGCAGAAAATCTGAATATAGGGTGAATACCCGCAACATCGGCGGTTGGACGGGATATATTCAAGAATGCCAGAGGACCGGGACAGTTAACCAGAGGGAACATGCCACATTCTTGAATATGTGGTTAGAAAAATTTATCTTCTGTGGTCGATCAGTAGGACCAACCAACGCCTTCCTCCCCTGCGGCTGAACTCTTGGCCAATGGTGTAAGGTTCCCTCTTGGCCGATACCTTCTGAGCTCCACTTATCATCTTCTTCATCAAGTGTCTCAGAAACTTTTGCTTGGCGAACCCATCGGCAACTTAGGAGGCCCGTGGTGGTTTATCAACATGTGGCTGAATGCCCATATGCACAAACGTTTGCAATGGGACTTCTTTGCCCAACAATTCCCACGAGAAATTGCTGAAGACCACGTGCTTGGGGATGAGGAATCGGCAACACGCTCACCCCTCAATTTTGGTGAAGCCATAATTGTCCTCCCTGGAACAGAGGCCAATGAAGACCAGATCGGCAGATTCTTCCAAAGCTTCTACAATGGTCTTTCTCGTGATCATAGGGCCTGGGTACCTTATATTGACGAAGAAAACAGATTCCCCCTTCTTTTCAACTTTGCCGATGACACTCTGAATCAGGATAATGAACTCATGATGGCCATCATTACTCCCAGGGCAATCCCAGTAAACACATTCGGTAGCGGGAAAAACACCAATATCACGTATGAATTTTACAATCCATCGGCAGTATCCCGTCAATTGGCTTTTGGGCAACTGCCAATCAAACTTTGTTTTGCCGATGTGATCAAACCCAGAGAAACAATCACCTGCGGAACAGATTGGAGCAGGGTAGTGCGACTCTCCCCCGATGCCGATACTACAGATGTCGATCTATCCATCTGGACGCCAAGCATCTTTCATCACCGAATCATATAAGCAATGGTGGCGAGAGTGGAGGGAACAACTGTTTGCAACATCTGCTCACACATATCGGCACATGATCGACCCTGAATATGCCATTCCCCGATGATGCAGTAAGTTTCTTTTAACTCCCTTCTGCTTTTTCCTTTCATATATCGGTAACTAACTTTCTCGTGACAGGTTAACAACCCAGCACCATCTATGAGCAAAAGTGGGAAACCCTTCGATCTTCGGCCTGTTTCCCCGATATCACCGATTGGCTACAACGCCCCCACCTTAGCTGCTTTGACTCACCAGAAGACCCGTGCCAAGACCATCACCTCCAAGTCCAAATTGGCTACAGCTAGGGCCACTCCATTGGCTGCTGCTACAACCCTGATCAAGGCATTCAAGGTAACAACCCTAGTTTATTTCTACTCATGCCGATCACAGACTGTATTAACATTAATCATCAGGGTGTAAGAGCCGCTGCTGGATCATCATCGGCAATTCCTCCGACATCAAGCACCACTACCTCTGACAAACCTTCAGAGGTATTCCTTTGATTTTACATTTTATCTGTTAAATATCATACCTTACACTTGTTTTGCAGCAACAAATGGGTACATCGGCAAGCGTACCAGATGTTCAAGCTCCACAACCAACAAGTGCCGATGCCCCCCAGCCAACCGTTGCTGAGGCCCAAGCAAAGCGCAAAGCCTTAACAGATGCCGAGGCACAGCCAAAACGACAGAAGTCCATGCCGATCCCCACATCTGCCCCAACGTCTGCAAGCCGGCAAGAATCAGTCGATGCAACTGAGCAAGCAGTTAATCCTCCTGTACAGGACATACCATCGGTCATCATACCCCAAGGGCCAACCACCGATGAGGCCACAGAGGATATCCCATCGGCAAGCTCAGCCGATCCTCCACACGGCATACTCCAGGCTGCTTCCTCCAGCCAAGTACAGGAAATTGCCTTGAAACAGGTAAGCCGATTGACCTAGTCGATTTATAATATTCATACTTATCCTTAACTGACCTCTTTTTCTTTTTCTCAGGAACAAGACTCCCCAAACAGCCTATTTTCCTTTGCCATTGACGTTTCTGATGATGATGGAGAGGAAGCAAGTTCTTCCCTTGCACTGGGAACAATATCGGCAGAAATTAAGTCCAAGTTGGAAGCTCTCCTGGACTTGTTACAGCAGGATACCGCCCAACTGGTAGATGACTCGGACCCCGCAAAGGCAATTTTCAAAACAATCCGTGGCCAGGTCCCTGCCGATGTTGAAGAAGCACTCTTCCCAGCAGCCCATTTAGAAAGCCGCCAACTGCAATATCAACGGGCTGCTCAACGCATTGCCGATAGAGCAGCTCAGGCTCAACTCAAAGAAGAGATGCTACAACTGAAACAGATTGCCGATGAGAAGCACAAGGGCATCGGCAACTTGCAGACTTCGGGCGCTGAACTTAAGCAGAAAATCTTAGATTTATCGGCAAAGAGGATGGCTCTATTGGCTGAATTGAAAGAAGTCGAGGCAGCCTTAACTCATGCCCAACAAGAAGAAAGCCAGCTACCCGATGCCATCAAGGCCCTTCAGCAAGAAAGAGACATCCAGGCTCGCAAAGCCTTGGCCATGAAGAAAAAACTCAAGCCTGTGGAGGGTGCTGCCGATGAAGACATCAAAGAAATGAAGGAAGCCGACCAGATTCGCCTGCGTGCGATATTGGCTATCCAATCCTTGTTAAACTTGTAAATCTTGTCTATTGCATCGGCACTTTATGAGACATTGACATCCTTGTATAATTCTAGCCGATAGGACTGTTATCGGCACTTATACTTTTATGCATCCATCCAGATACTAGGGTAATATTTCTTTAAATATTTTCCATTTAATGCTCTGGGAAACACAACCCCTTCGAGGGTTTCTAGAATATATGCGTTACCAGGAACAGACTGATTTATCCGATATGGACCTTCCCAATTAGGAGACCACTTTCCAAACTTTGAACTTTTAGTCCCAATCGGTAAAATCAATTTCCAGACCAGATCTCCATCGGCAAACTCCTTTACCTTCACCTTCTTGTCATACCATCTGGCTACTCTTTTCTTATTTTCTTCGATGCTAACTAAAGCCCTTAACCGATGACCCGCCACATCTTCCAACTCATCCTTCATAAGAGTATCATAATCATCGGCTGTCAGCTGATTTTGAGAACGTATTCGCCTAGAGCCAGTTTTAATTTCCCAAGGCAATACTGCGTCGTGTCCATATACTAACTGATAGGCGTTACTTTGGTTGCACCATGACATGACATCCGATATGACCACAAGGCTTCATTTAATACTGTATGCCACCTCTTAGGATTTTCTTTAATTTTGCGCTTAATGAGTTTGATGATCCCTTTGTTAGAAGCCTCAGCCTGACCATTAGCTTGAGCATAATATGGAGAAGAATTTAAAACTTTAATTCCCATACCTACAGCAAACTCATCAAATTCTCCCGATGTAAACATAGTACCCTGATCGGTAGTGATAGTTTGAGGAATACCAAATCGGTAAACAATATGCTCTTTCACAAAATCGATCATATTAGCCGATGTCACCTTTTTTAAAGGAATTGCCTCAACCCATTTTGTGAAATAATCGGTAGCAACCAGAATAAATTTATGTCCTTTGCTCGATGGCGGATAAATCTGACCGATGAGATCGATAGCCCATCCCCGGAACGGCCAAGGTTTAATTATAGGGTTCATAGCCGATGCAGGCGCTCTTTGAATATTACCAAACTTTTGACACCCCTGACATCCTTTAAAATATTTAAAACAATCTTCAAGAATAGTCGGCCAATAGTATCCATTCCTTCTGATCATCCACTTCATCTTGAAAGCCGATTGATGCGCTCCACACACTCCTTCATGAATTTCACCCATCAAGCTTTTCGATTCATCACTGCTAACACATCTGAGTAAAACTCCATCTATAGTTCGATAATATAATTCATCATCGAGGAGCACATACTTGGTAGCTTGGAACCTTATACGTCTTTCAACCTTTTTATATGGATCCTTTAAATAATCGACAATCTCCTTTCTCCAGTCATCGGTATCGACTGCCGATGTTAGCACTTCCTGAATAGGCTGATACCCTGAAGCATGCTGAGCTAGTCGATTAGCCTCTTCATTATGCAGTCGAGAAATATGTTCAAGACGAAAATCTCTAAACCCTTTCAACAATTGCAAACATCTTTCATAATACGAAATTAAAACTTCACTTCGGCATTCATAAATCCCAGCCAATTGATTTATAACTAGCATAGAATCACCAAAGATTTCAACAGCATCGGCACGTATCTCCTTCAGCAATTCTAACCCTTTTATCAAGGCTTGGTATTCAGCCTGATTGTTTGTCGATGTAGCAACAATCGGCAATGAAAACTCATACTTCCTTCCTTGAGGTGAAATCAACACAATGCCGATACCTGCTCCTTCACCACATGTGGACCCATCGAAGAAAAGTGTCCAAGGAGCAA